>NW_006285483.1:1814706-1817500 GCF_000327345.1 Myotis davidii
GTGGCCAGGCTGACTTGGGGGAACGGCCGTGAGTGTTTGGCAGTCCGGCCCCACCCCTTGGTTTAACTCCTGGTCAAGGGGATAATTTGCACATTAGCCTTTTATTATATAGGATAGGATGTATGTCTTCTCAGTTTTTATGCATATTTAAGCAACTGTGAGTATATAGCTTTTTTAATACAAAAGATACATTTGTTTTCTTAATAATATATCTAAAAAGTTTTTCCATATTGCTGAGAAAATATTATTTTGGACTTCTGTTTTTTAATTGAAATTTTTCTTGTAGATTCCATGCAGTTAAAAGAAATAATACATAGAATCCTGTATTCCTTAACCAGTTTCTCCTAATGATAACACTTTGTAAAACTAATACAATATCATAGCCATGATGTTGACACCAATGTAGTCCATTTTATAACCTTTGTAGTGAGTCCTCTGGTGAATTTTTAAAAATAAACTTGAGCCCGGCCGATGTGGTTGAGTTTCGACCCATGAAGCAGGAGGTCATGGTTCGATTCTGGGTCAGGGCACATGCCTGGGTTGCAGGCTTGATCCCCAGTGTGGGGCGTGCAGCAGGCAGCCAATCAATGATATTCTCTAATCGTTGAAGTTTCTATCTCTCCCTCTCCCTTCCTCTTTGAAGTCAATAAAAATATATTTTAAAAAATAAACTTGAAATTTACTACTAGACATGAGTGGCATATATCCTCAGTTTCAGGAGAAGAAAATATACAATTATTAGTGAGTAGTTATAGAAAAATATCAAGTTGTTTTCTTTTTCTTTGAGGGCTAATGTTAAAGGAGGTCGTCTGGAAGGAATGCAAATGACTGACTTGGAAAATAATTCTGAAACTGGGGAATTACAGGCTATACTGCCTGAAGGAGCTTCAGCTGCCCCTGAGGAAGGTAAGGAATGACAGGTCATAATTAGGCAGGAGGTGGGAATAATGACCTTTTTTGGTGGTGGTGGTGGTGGGGATTGGTTGGTTTAACCCTTTGTATGCCATAGGCAAGTATAGACGCAATTAAATTCAAAATATTGTGGCATGTGGGGATGGTCTCCGTTTTGGACGTGTAGCAGTTAACTGGTTAATTAAAAAGTTATTGAGGCGCCCTAGCCGGCTTGGCTCAGTGGATAGAGTGTCGGTCTGTAGACTGAAGGGTCCCAAGTTCAATTCCATTCAAGGGCACATGCCTGAGTTGCGGGTTTGATCCCCAGTGGTGGTGGGTGACTGGGGCATGCAGGAGGCAGCCGATCAATTATTCCCTCTCATCATTGATGTTTCTATCTATCTCTCCCTCTCTCTCTGAAATCAATAAAAGTGTATTTTTAAAAAAAAGCTATTGAGGCAATATCTGATGTCCTTAATGTAAACACAACATCTGTTGTGCCACTGAATTTTATTTACTAGGTCATTAAGCAAAGGGGAAGACAAAATGGATACTTGATTACATTAAAGGACATGTCTTACTAGACATTTACAGGAGGGGAAAATTTATAGATAGTTTATCTGCTTATTCAGTTAATATATTAAGCCACCTACATGACAGTCATTGAGTTTTTGTTAGATAATGCAAAGATGAAATTAAATATATTCAGTCTTATGGGGGAGACATATGCAAAACAGTAATTAGAATATTAAGTGTTAATCTTTCATCTTTTTTTAAATTAAATCTTTATTGTTCAGATTATTACAGTTGTTCCTCTTTTTTCCCCCATAGCTCCCCTCCAACCAGTTCCCACCCCACCCTCCGCCCTCACCCTCCCCCCCACTGCCCTCATCCATAGGTGTACGATTTTTGTCCAGTCTCTTCCCGCACCCTCCATACCCATTTCCCCCCAGAGAATTGTCAGTCCACTCCCTTTCTATGCCGCTGATTCTATTATATTCACCAGTTTATTCTGTTCATCAAATTATTTATTCACTTGATTTTTAGATTCACTTGTTGATAGATATGTATTTGTTGTTCATAATTTGTATCTTTACCTTTTTCTTCTTCTTCCTCTTCTTAAAGAATACCTTTCAGCATTTCATATAATACTGGTTTGGTGGTGATGAACTCCTTTAGCTTTTTCTTATCGGTGAATCTCTTTATCTGACCTTCAATTCTGAATAATAGCTTTGCTGGGTAAAGTAATCTTGGTTGTAGGTTCTTGCTATTCATCACTTTGAATATTTCTTGCCATTCCCTTCTGGCCTACATAGTTTGTGTTGAGAAATCAGCTGACAATTTCATGGGTACTCCCGTGTAGGTAACTAACTGTTTTTCTCTTGCTGCTTTTAAGATTCTCTCTTTGTCTTTTGCCCTTGGCATTTTAATTATGATGTGTCTTGGTGTGGTCCTCTTTGGAGTCCTTTTGTTTGGGGTTCTCTGTGCATCTTGGACTTGTAAGTCTATTTCTTTCATCAGGTAGGGGAAGTTTTCTGTCATGATTTCTTCAAATAGGTTTTCAGTATCTTGCTCTCTCTTCTTCTGGCACCCCTATAATTCGGATGTTGGGATGCTTGAAGTTGTCCCAGAGGCTCCTTACACTATCTTCATATTTTTGGATTCTTTTTTCTTTTTGTTTCTCCAGTTGGGTGATTTTTGCTTCTTTGTATTTCAAATCTTTGACTTGATTCTTGCAATCCTCTAGTCTGCTGTTGGAACTCTGTATACTATTCTTTATTTCAGTCCGTGTATGCTTCATTTCTAGTTGGTTCTTTATCATAACATTGAGGGTCTCATTAGATTTGTTGAGGATCTCAATAACTTTATCGGCGGCTTCTAGACAGTTCTCGAGAGACCTGTC
>NW_006285483.1:1819372-1820377 GCF_000327345.1 Myotis davidii
CCTGACACTATCTTCATATTTTTGGATTCTTTTTTCGTTTCACTTTTCCGGATGGGTGTTTTTTGCTTCTTTGTATTTCAAATCTTTGACTTGATTCTTGCAATCCTCTAGTCTGCTGTTGGATCTCTGTATAATATTCTTTATTTCAGTCAGTGTATGCTTAATTTATAGTTGGTCCTTTTTCATATCCTCAAAGTTCTCACTAGATTTAAAAAGGGTCTCACTAAATTTATCAGAGGTTTCTAGAAAATTCTTGAAAAACCTTATAACCATGCCTTTGAACTCTATATCCAGTAGTTTGCTTTCCTCCATTTCTTTAATTTGTGACATTGTTTCTTTGTCTCCGCATTTGGCTGCTTTCCTGTGTTTATTTCTACGTATTGGGTAGCTACTAAGTCTCCTTGAGTTGATAGAGTGGCTTTGTGTAGTAGGTGTCCTATAGGGCCCAGTGGCTCAGCCTCCCCAATCACCTGAGATGGACACTCTTGGTGCACCCCTTTGTGGGCTTTGTGCACAGTTTTGTAGTTAAGCCTTGATTGTTGTTGGTATCACTGGGAGGAATTGACCTCCAGGCCAATTGTCTGTGAGAATCAGCTGTGTCGATGGTGGAAGAACTTCTGTGCTGGAGACACCCTTATGGGGCAAGACTTGCTTCAGTGGGGCTTTGGTGCTCAACGTCTGCCCGCTGAGTGTATCACTTATGGATCTTAGGAATTGTAATCTGAATGAATGGTCCCACTCTGACCACTGGGTACACTGGCACTTGGATCTCTATGGAGGTGCTAATTTAGCCTCTGCCTGAAGCTACCCAGCAGGAGCTACGGAGAGATCTGTAGATTCCCCTTCTTTGTTTGGGGTTTGGAAGTGCCCAGATGAGGCTCAGCTGTGAAGCAATGCAAGCTGCTGTGGGGCCTAGGCCTTCTTTTGGATGTTCTGGGTCTCTCTGACCTAGCTGCAGTTTGTTACGTAATTTAGGTTGCAAAGTGCCAGGTCATTCATATGCAC
>NW_006285483.1:1820693-1841818 GCF_000327345.1 Myotis davidii
AATGTGAGTCTTGATTAATGTTTGTACTGCTTCGCTCTTGTAAAAGTATTCCATACTTTAACCATTTTTTTTTTATAATTTTTTATTGATTTTTTACAGAGAGGAAGGAAGAGAGACAGAAACATCGATGAGAGAGAAACATCGATCAGCTGCCTCCTGCACATCTCCCACTGGGGATGTGCCCGCAACCCAGGTACATGCCCTTGACCGGAATCGAACCTGGGACCTTTCAGTCCTCAGGCCGACGCTCTATCCACTGAGCCAAACCGGCTTCGGCCTTTAACCATTTTTTTTTAAAGACCTGCAAATTCATTTTCAGTTACATTTCTAGTATTCTACATGTTCTTTCAGGTTCCTCATTCTTTACCTAAAAGTATAGAAGACATTTTGTAATTTGGAAGGTGTTTGAAACAGGGCTTATGTGTATTGCCCTTGCTGTGTTCTTTTTATGTTAGCAGAACCATGAGTCAACTTCATTAATATTTGACATTGAAAATTTTAAAAATCTCAGTAAAACTGCCACCTTCCACCTCTGCACTTATTTGAATTTCAGTGATTGATGAGTTGTAGCTCAAAGCATGCATACAGGTGCCAGCACACTGGCTACCCTGTGAGAGGGCATGTGGGTGGTGGCATTTTCAAGTTTTTCAGTGAAAGAACATTCAACATTTTGGTCTTCCCTCTTAGTTGGTATTCCTGTGGTGTGAGCAGCATTATTTCAATAGATTAAATGGAAAGGATTTTAAAAGTGAAGTGTTGATTGTTAAAACATTAAGAAAGAAATATTATGATTGTTCTTTATTTAAAGGACCTGTAGGGGTTTATTTGCCTATATTTATATATATGGTTGTAAACTATAGTGTCTTAAATTACTACAGCATGTACTGGAATTCCTTTTATTCATGCAGCATTTATGACAAATACTTCTAATTTCCCTGGCATTGCATATGATGCTGATAATTTCTGAACCTGCTAGTTCAGGGTTTCTCTACTTTGGCACTATTGACATTTTGGACCAGATGATCTTTGTTGTAGGAGGCTGCCCTGTGCATTGTAGAATGTTTAGCTGCATCCTTGTTTTTACCCACTAGGTTTCAGTACTACCTCCTCCGAGTTGCAATAATCAAAAATGTTCAGACATTGCCAAATGTCTCCATGGAGGCAGTCATCCCCAGTTGAGAGCCACTGGTTCAGTTGAATGACTCAACCAGGGATGACCACTTCTTGAGAATTACTTGCTGCCTTACCAGCATGGCTCAGTGGTTGAGCGTCGACCTATAAACTAGGAGGTCATGGTTTGATTCCCAGTCAGGACACATGCCCAGGTTGCAGGCGCAATCCCCAGTGTGAGGCATATAGGAAACAGTCGATCAGTGATTCTCTCTCATTATGTTTCTATCTCTCCCTCTCCCTTCCATTTTGAAATCAATTAAAAATACATATATTTTTAAATTACTTGCCAGAGTGGTTCCTGATTACAAATGGGAGCAGGTTATACCTCTCCAGTATACTGGATATACAGGGGTTGGCAAATGTAGGTTTATAGTTGTTCAAAAAGGAAAAATTAGGAATACAAGAATTTACACTAATAAAAGACAAACATGCAAACTGACCATACCTTCACTATGCCTTAAGCCACGCCCACCAGCCAGTCAGAGCGACTATATGCAAATTAACCCAACCAAGATGGCAGCCGGTAGCCACGGAGCTGTAGTGAGCAGGCGGCTTGGTTGCCCTGGCAATGGAGGAAACCAAGCTTTCCTCCCGCCCACCCTGGCTGGCTCTGAGCTCCTCTCAAGGCTACAAAGTTTCAATTATAGAAAGTAAATCCCACCATAAAAAAGAAAAAGAAAAAAAGGAGAGGCTGGAAGATTCCATTGCCATGGGGATTGGCCAGCTTAAAAACGGCCATCAACCCCTCACCGAGGCTGGCCAGGCACCCCAGTGGGGATCCCCCACCCTAAAGAGGGTGTGACCAGCCTGCAAACAGCCATCAACCCCTCACCCAGGCTGGCCAGGCACCCCAGTGGGGACCCCCACCCTGATCCGGGACACCCTTCAGGGCAAACCAGCCGGCCCCCACCCATGCACCAGGCCTCTGTCCTATAGAGTAAAAGGGTAATATGCAAACTGACCCTAACAGCAGAAAGACTGGGAATGACTGGTCACTATGACACGCACTGACCACCAGGGGACAGACGCTGAATGCAGGAGCTGCCCTCTGGTGGTCAGTGCACTCCCACATGGGGGAGCTCTGCTCATCCACTAGCCAGGCTGATGGCTACCAGTACAGCGGTGGTGGTGGGAGCCTCTCCTGCCTCCTCAGCAGCACTAAGGATGTCTGACTGCAGCTTAAGTCTGCTCCCGCTGGTTTTTTGTGCACCGGGACTCTAGTTAATAATAATAATACAAGAAAATTCCATGTTTTGCATACTCACAACTGTAAATCTACTTTTCCTCACCCCTATGTGTGTGGGTGGTGGGAGGGAGGCAAGGAGAGCAATTGAAACAACTGGGTCAGTTTCAAAGAAACCGGTTAATAGCCAATCCTATATAATAAAGAGGTAATATGCAAATTAACCCTCACATCCTCACAAGATGGCTGCCTACGAATGACCAGGTCGGCTGGGGGGTTAGTGAGGGATGACCAAACGACTGGACAAGCAGGCTGCATGGGGCAACCAGGCTGGCAGGGAGGTTAGTGAGGGACGACTGAACAGCAGGCTGCATGGGATAACCAGGCTGGCGTGGGGCCCGTGAGGGGCGACCAGGCTGGCAGGGATGGGGAGGGGCAGTTGAGGCCGACCAGGCCAGCAGGGGGAGCAATTGGGAGCAACCAGGCCGGCAGAGGGGGGCCAGTTAGGGGGGACCAGGCAGGCAGGCAGGTGAGCTATTAGGAGCCAAGGGGTCCCGGAATGATGAGTGGTTTGGCTCAGTGGATAGAGTATCAGCCTGTGGACTGAAGGGTCCTGGGTTTGATTCCAGTCACATGCCCAGGTTGTGGGCTCGATCCCCAGTATCAGGGTGTGCAGGAGGCAGCCGATCAATGATTCTCATTTATTGATGTTTCTATCTCTTTCTTCCTCTACCTTCCTCTCTGAAATCAATAAAAATATATTTAAAAAAAAAAAAAGATGAGTGCTGTAATAGGGTATATAGGGAGCTCAAAGAACAAATACGTAATAATAAAAATAATTGGTAATATTTACTAAGTAGTCAGTGTTACTCAGTAACACATTTTCTTTTATGTAAGGAATCTTATGATATAAAGCACCTAAAACTCAGTAAGAAAAGTTGTTGTTAACGTGCAGATCAACAGTGCCCCAGAAGTACACCCTTGCATTTTTCAGTTTATCGCTGGCATCTCAGGATAGGCCGTGAAAAGGAGACTAAGTGATGAGGCTGGAAGGAGGGAGCACAGTGCACAAAAGGAGCTCCTGTCTTTTGGAACTTGCTTTGTTTGTGAGAGGGGAATGGGGCCTTACTCACTGCTGTATTTTATCATCAGCAGGAGCCTATTCTCAAAAAAACCTTTATTTTTCACACTGGTAAACCTTGGTGGAAAGTTCAGTGTGTTTCTCTTGTATCCGTGCTTAAGAACAAGGCTCTATTGGAGCCAAACACCTAAGAGAAAATTTTCTGTGTCAGATCACTGTGGGTTGGCGTCTCTCTTTTTTTCTTCCTCCACTGCCACCTTTTCTCCCCATCTCACTTTCTCAAGCTGTCTAAAGAAGCTTTAAAAAAAAGTATTATTTGTATTTACTAGGTAAGAATTTGGGACTACCAAAGTGGTCTCTTAAAGTTCTTGAGTGTCAGTAAAATTTGACTTTTCTTGCATATGACATGTGTCAACCAGCCTTTTCTTTCTAACTGGGACCATATGAGAAAAGCTTGTATTAATCTTATGCTTAATGGCTTGATGCTGGGAAGCTTGACTCTCCCCTTCTTTCCCCCAGTTGATACCCTACAGCAGGGTTGGGGAACTTCTGCCCCACAGGCCGTATGAGGCTTGTGAAATCATTTGGTCTGGCCCTGCCAAGGCATTAGGGGTGAGTTAATTAAATGTTTGACCAAATATAGCAGGCTGATTTTTAAGTTGATTATTTTGTATGGCCCTCGAATGATGGTATAAATATCCAAATGGCCCTAGCAGAATACGGGTGCCTCACCCCTGGTCTACAGGATGCCTGCGGTAGACCAGATTCTTTCTTGGTTTGTCTAAAACTGGAAACTGCTCTACTTAAGTTCCTATAAAGTAGCACAGATAGATCCCTTTCGGTGAAGACATGGGTATCAAAACACCCATTCCAGAGCAGAGCTGTGGCACACTTGGTACAGATCGCACTGGCAGCCTATCTAAGGGGAATACAAAGTGATGCTCCAAAATCAATATTTTGGAATATTGATAAAGAACCTTTAACATATTACAAAATCTCAAACTAGCTTGCTTAAACAGTATGAAAGATTTACTCTTATAATAACAAGTTTCGCCTAATTCTGATAAGGCAGTTTAAGGGTTGGAAAATTTAACCATTCACTGTCATATTTTATTCTGCCACTCAGTGAGTTGGCTCAGCTCCCCTCATGATGGCAAGTTGGTTGCTGCAGTTCTAAACTTTATATAGAGTCAACACATTCTGGGAGTAAGGAAGGATTATTTCTGTGTGTCTCTATCAACAAGGAAAGCCTTTCCTCAACAACATCCTAATTTCCTCTTATATCTCAATCACTGTGGCAAGAAAAGGAAACTTGGCAAAATTTAAACATTTGGTTCCCTCTGTGGCCCATTTTACATGGTAATGTGAAACAATATTGGGGTTCTGTTAGGAAGAAGACGGGTGAAGCATAAGTTTTTGGTATAACAGTGGTTACTGTATTTTCCAAGCATCAGAAATTTGAGCGCCCGTGAATAAGGAGTTAAAACTCGAAAGTTGACTTTGGACAGTAATGTGCATAAGGGTGCTCAAAAAGTGTGGTAGGCGCTTGATGTAGAAACTATTTTAAACTTTTTCCACACTAACATCTCTAAAACATCTTATGATTAATGGTACCTTATTATTACTATCAGTAACAGCCAGTTGCATGAAAACCTGTTGACGCCTTCTAGTGAGATCAAGAAAGGTCCAGTATTCATATTTCTTAGAGTAGATGAAACATCACTAGTTTGCTTTAATTATTACTGCTTAATGCAGTGGGTAGGTAGACTTTGCAGTATATGGAGCAAGGCATAGCAGATAGCTTGCGGCCTGTTGCTGGATAGAGGCTAGTCTCATTTCAAAAAAATGAAAATATTTGAAAGTGTTGCCGTAGCTGGTTTGGCTCAGTGGATAGAGCGTTGGCCTAGGGACTGAAGGGTCCCAGGTTCGATTCCGGTCAAGGGCATGTACCTGGATTGCGGGCACATTCCCAGTGGGGACTGTGCAGGAGGCAGTTGATCGATGTCTCTCTCTCATCGATGTTTCTGGCTCTCTGTCTCTCTCCCTTCCTCTGTAAAAAATCAATAAAATACATTTTTTTAAAAAAAGTGTTTGCTCTCTCTCAGTTACTGATGGTAATAAGTTGTATAGGACCTTTTGACCTAGTAGTCCATCTATTAAATGCTAGAGGTCAAGAGACTAATTTTAATTTGTCTTTTTCGTTATATTACAAAGCTAGGGCACTTCCACATCTTAAGACTTGATAAGAGACCAGTAGTAGTTTTTTCATGCAGGATTTCTTGGAAAAACATATGTTTTCCTGAATCCTGAGAAAAATGATTCAAATAAAAAAATGGAAAAGTTACTCTAATTCTCCTGTTAGAATTCATCTTAACAATCAATACAGAAACATGACTGGTTTGAAGGAATCTAATTACAGCAAGTTGAAAGTAGAAGCTGAAAATGTTGATACCTGGAATCAAAGGTTAAGATAAATAGGAGCACCTTGGAAAGAAGTGATCACAAGCAAATCAGTTCTGGTTAATATAGCTTTGTCATTTTATAAGTGTGCATGGCCCTGTCAGCTGCTGTCTAAATATTCATGGGTTTATACTATACAGGAATCTTATGAGTAGTGTTATAAGAAATAGGTGTTTGGGAAACAAAATAATTGTTTTAATTGGCACTTTCCACCCATGATTCTATATGCAGTACTATAAACCTTGCTAAAAGTTCTAAACGTTACATTATTTGAATACTATCCAGGAATATTCACTGTAGTCTACAGTTCTTAGAAGTACTACAAATTAAACAGCTTTTTAAATGAAGAGTTTGAAAAATGTTGTAATGTTGTAAGTATTTAAAGAATAAGTTATGTTTTTGGGAAATCCAGAGAATTTCAGTTGGTGCATCCTGAAGGTTATTATCTGTCAGAAATTCTGAAATACCAGTTCTAAGAGGTAAAATTTGTGCCTAAATTTCAAGAACTGGGTTTTATTGTTTTCAGAGCAGTTCCAGGAAAGGCCACAAGGTGGTGGTGGTGTTGCTTCATGAAAGTGGTGGTTTGGTCTCTAAACAGTCACTGTTCACTTTCTAGAGCAGGAAGTAATTTTTTCTCTCCTTTTCTTTGCTAAAGAGATTTCAGCCCAGCCAGTGTAGCTCAGTGATTAAGTGTTGTTGACCTTATGAACCAGGAGGTCACGCTTGGATTCTGGGTCGGGGCACATGCTGGGGTTACAGACTTCATCCTGATGGAGGAGCACACAGGTGTCAGCTGATCGATGATTCTCTCTCATCATCGATGTTTCTCTCTCTTCCACTCTCTGAAATCAGTAAAAAACATTTTAAAAAATAAATCAATAAAGACATACTTTAAAAACAAGATTTCAGAGATATTCATACACTGCCTGTGTCTTCTAAATAGTTAAGGGAGAAATAATCTTATAATAATAAAAGCATAATATGCTAATTAGACCTGCCTTTGAGCCAGGGCTGCGAGAGGGAAGCTGGTGTAGGCAGCCAGGGTGAAGGAATACCTACTCTTGCACAGTTTTTGTGCATCGGGCCTCTAGGACTACATAAACTCTTCTAGAAAACAGAAGGGGAAGAGTTCACCAGTGAAGTCATATGTAGCTACAGTTTTCTTTGTTGGAAGGTGGTTTTTTGTTGTTGTTTTTGGTTGTTTGCTTTTTACTGCAAATTGTATTTCTTCAGTAGTTAAAATACTCATTCAGGTTATCTATATTTTTATCTGAATGAACTTTGGTAGTTTGTGTCTGAATCAAAGAATTTGTCCTTTCCATCCATGTTCTTGATTTCTTGAGCATTCAGTTGTTTCTATTCGCTTATTGTCCTTTTAATGTCTGTAGGATCTGTAGTGATGTCCCCTCTTCTATTCCTGATACTGGATTTTGTTTGCTATTTTTAAAGTTTCTTTAGAAGCTTTTTCTATTATTTTTCTGATAGTTTTATTTCTGTTCTTTATTTTTCTCCCTTTGGGTTTATGTGTTTCCTTTTCTAGTTTCTTAAAGTGGGTACTTTGATCATTAATTTGAGTCCTTTTTCTCTTTTCTAATAAAAGCCATTAATGCTGTAACTTTCTCTTTAAACACTGCTATAGCCACATTCCAGAGCTATTGGTAGTTATATTTCAATTTTCATTCTATTCAGAATGTTTTTCATTAATCCTGGGAAATTCACAGCCACTTTCTCCTAATATATTATCCCTCTCCTTTGTTATTTTTGCTATCTCTGTGGCAGCATGTTTGAAACATTCCCTTTTATCCCCTTGTTTCTTAAACCTCTGTTTTATAATTTTCATCTCATTTTTCTTTGGTGTATGGGTAATTTCCTCAGTTCTACCTTTAAGCTTGCAACCTGTTTTTCAACTTTCTAAATTCATCTATTAATATTTTAATTTTAAAATGACTATATCTTTCATTTCTAGAAGTACTTAGTAATTTTAAAAGTATCCTTTAGTTTTCCACATTAGTCTTTTACAAGTTATTTCATGATAGTGAAAGATTCATGGTATTGTTCTGTCTGTATATCTGCTTGACTCTTCAGGTGAATTGTAATGTTGTAATCCACATTGTTTGTTTTGTAAATTTTGATTGGAACATAACTTTTTGAGACTTCCAACCCTACCCTTCAAGAATTCCTTATTTTCTTATTTCTATGATAATTTTGTACCTGGATTGTGGAAGCATTCCTCCAGAGAGGTTTTTAACAAGTTTCAAGAGTGTTCATGAGCATTTTTATATCTACTTTGAAGTTCTTTGTTAGATAATTTCAACATCTCTGTCATCTCAGCATTGATGTTTGTTGATTATCTTTTTCTGGTTCTTCATTTGCTGAGGTAATTTTGGATTGTATCCTGGGCATTTTTAATGATTTTATGAGACTCAGAGTGTTGTTTAAATCTGCCAGTTTGGTGGTACTTCAAATTCTGGTCTACACCAATATGCTTGTTTCTATTTACTTTTCAGAGTCCTTAAATAGCGGCTTCATGCATTCTGTCCACATTTATAGTTCCATTCAGTGGGAAAGACTGGATGGGATGTGCTTACTCCCTTTACCTAGAGCCTTCCCTTCAAAGGATTTTGCATTTGCTTTGTTCAAATAACCCTAGCTGCTAGCCAATTATTATGTTAATTTCCTGATCTTTGAACCTTAATTTTAAATCCCAAACCTAAGTTGTTTTAAGTACACAGGCTTTAGTTTGAATTCTTATATGAACTGAGCCTAGCAAAAACAGACAAAATTTCCTGCTGTCTTTCTATGCCAGTAGGCAGAGTTTTAGTTTCAGTATTGACTCTCTTCTGTGGTAGGTCCAAAGATTTTTTTTCCCCCGATCCACAAGGGAGTGTGAAAGACCTTCACGTTACACCCTCTGGACAACTATGGTGCTGGACCCACTGGTCTCCCTTCTCTTGCTCCTTTTGGCAGCTGTGGCTTTTTCACTTCTTTCTTTTAAATGTGGCTCTTAGTTAAAATAATATTTTAAGGATACTTTTTTTCCACCATTTATAAGGGTGTGTAGCAGATAATATTTTCAGATTTTCTTGATCACTATCTTCTTGTAATAGAAATACTTTCTATAGACTTTTTCTCTTAAAAATCAGCTTAAGTACACAAATACAAAATTGGAGGCCCAAATGGGATAGTAACTCATTTATTGCTAGAATTACTGGAATTTTTTTAAACATGCATATACAGATAAATGTGTATTTTGTTTACATAACATGTTTATATGTTTTAGGCTAGAAACAATTATATGTATGTCCAGTCGGGATTGAGAGTTGCTATTATCTCTTATGATTCTAGAAAATACAGTGTGACTTCAGAAAAAAAATTCTCAGTATAATGAAATTAATACTGGTTTTAAATTCAGGTACTGTGGAAAGGGTAATTTAATCTTTGAGGACAAAAATAAGACCACTGCTCTAATAATTAGAACTGAGGTTTGTGTGGTTGGTTTTCCTTGTTTTGTGTGGTGTCTTATATTGTCTTGGCATTCAATGTAAAATTCAGTGGAAATCACAGTTTAGTTGTAAGATTTCCTCTGCCTTTCACATGAAGTGGCTGCTTGTCAGAGACATGTTCTTCCCTTCTTTACTGGCAGGAATGAGTAGCGACAGTGACGTGGAATGTGACACCGAGAACGAGGAGCAGGAAGAGCACACCAGCCTGGGCGGATTCAACGACTCTTTCACAGCACAGCCCCCAGATGAAGGTGCAGAGCCTGGTGTCACTTCACAGAGATGAATAAAGCCAATTCTGCTGCTGCTGCTGATTTGCTTCTGTTCTATCTACTTCTGCTTCTCTTTGTTTTAATTATTGTCATTTATGAGGCAATACTAATATATATGGGGTGAACTAAATGGTGAGAACGGAAGAAAATTAGTAGGTAATATTTGGCTGGTCAGACACCTAATTGGTGCTACTTACTGAGTGAAGCAGGGGTCGGGAACCTGCTCCAGTATAGCCTGTGGTCCTTTAAGAATAGCTTTTCTGTTGTAAAGCTATAAAACAAAGTCCATTTGTGGCCTCTGGTATCTACGTACTAGTATTTACGCTCTGCCCATTTGTAGTAGATGTTTGCCAGCCTCTAGGGAGGTTTCAGATGTTTAACTTTTTTCTTTTTAGAAATATTTATAGCCTAGAACTTTTTCTGATTTTTCTAGAAATATATGCAGATAATGGAATCATAAGTTATTATTCCCTCTTCCTCCCAAAAATGTCTTAGGAAAAAAACTCACTGAGAGAAACCCATTGTTAATATTTTTGGTTTGTTTGAGGTATTAAACATAATGTTTTGTGTATATACACATGTATGTATTGCAAAATGACTGCCACAGTAAGTTTAGTTAACATCTATCACCCACTGTTAATTTTATCCAGAGACCTTAATGATCAATCTGAGCATTCAGAAGAATTCCTGGGATGAGAATGTTGCCAGGCTTATGCTAATTGTCAGCTTTATATTTTACATATTTCCCTCATGTTCTATCTAGTGTCTAATATAGAGCCACGCATTTGATGATTTTTAAGTATTAAAACACTTTTAGTAGTTTTTTCTCCTTCCAAAAGAAGCAGCCAACTTTTGGCTAGTTTTTATGCTGGTAGGTGTTTGTCGTGATATTTGTATGTGCAATTGAATTGGTTTTACAATACATTTTATGTTTATACAGTCTTCAGAGTGTACATCACCACTTCCTGTTCCTCCTTCAGCTGCCCCCACAGTGTCCCTAGAGGACAAAGTGAGGCAGTGCCTTTAATTTTCTAACTATGGATATCTATTGCACCTTTCTTTTCTCCTTTATTTCCCCTTCTGTTTGCTTGCACCTGACTCAGGTCACAAATTCCCTAAAAGACAGCTTTGTTCACAACCCAGCAAGTCTTTATTGCTTAAATAACCTACTTGGTAAGATCATTTAAAGACATGCAAAAAATACTGGTCATTAGAAAATGTAATCTGTTTTTCTTTTCTTTTTTATCTTAGATACGCATTCCAGTTTTCCTGATGGGGAACAAATAGGCCTTGAAGATCTCAGCTTCAATACTGAAGACAACAGTGGAAGGTAATTTTCAAACCAAGAGAACTGACTTGCAAGCTATCTTGACCCTGAAATTTGCTGTAGTTGGTGCTCAAATTGTCATCTGTCAGATTTTGTCTAATTTTTTTTCATCATATCTACCTGAAATGATAATTATGAAACTTTAGAAAGTAGCACAGTTCTAGTAGAAGACTTTAGTACACCGGAAAAAAAGTGGGAAGAATTCTGTGTGATGTAGTAAATAAACATGTAGTCCTTAATTAATTTAGTAAAGTAGTATATTCTTTTTTTTATTTATTTTTTTATGGCTCTGAAAAGAGCCTTTGGGTGTGACAGGGGCTGAGCGCCTCACTGGGAGTTGCTGTACTTGGCCCTCACTGGGAGTTGTACTTGGTGACGGTGTCCATGCCCTCTTGCAAGGCCTTCTCGGCCAGCTTTTGTGGCAGGACCAGGCGCACGGCCGACCGGGTATCATGGATTGTGATGGTCAAGCGCCTGCGCTGACGCCTCAGGCGCCTCGCCCGCGATGCGCTCGAACATGTCGTTGACGAAGGAGTTCATGATGCCCATGGCCTTGGACGAGATGCCGGTGTTGGGGTGCCTCCCCTTGAGCACCTTGTCCACGTACACCGAGTAGTTCTCCTGGCAGCTGCGCTTGCACTTCTTGCTGTTCTGCACACTGGAGCCCTTCTTCGGGGCGCTAGCGGACTTGGCAGCCTTGACCATGTCGGAGCTCAGCGGACTGGTTCACCTGGAGAAGGGCAAGTAGTATATTCTTAAAGAGCAGTTTGTCGACTACAACAGAAGGGCAAGTAACTGCTGAAAAATGTCCCCAGAGACGTGCATGCGCTCAGTGATGCTCGCCACCGGTGCTGTCCTGTTTTTGGCTAGATGCTCAGTTGTGTTTAAGTGACTGGCTTTTGGGTTTTAATCAGTGTATAGTTTCATTAGTGCCTGTAGATTAGTGAACAGAAAAACTACTTATGTGTAGATTCTGTCCCGTAGATACTTTATTATGTGAATGACTGAAGTAACACTACACTAACTAAAGTGAACTTATTTATCTTTTCATGTGTTTATTCAAGTGCAGGCACACTGATCAATGGCTCATAATCTTTCTATTGTGTGACTTTTACAAGTGTATTTTTACTAGTAAATAAGTTAATGTGGATTGGTTATATTCCTGGTTACATGAACGCGTATAAGATCATTTAAAGTATCTCATTTTTTCTGCCTCTAAAGTACAAGTATTTAATGTCCTCTTGTTCTCCTTTTTTTTCCATTAGTTGGACATGGATTTCAGTGTCAGGGACATTTAAAGAAATACAAATTGCAGGTTTACATGAAACTGTGGTATAGGTTTCTTTCATACTTGCAATGAGCCCAAAGTAGTTGCCAAACTTTTGCCATTGTGCTCCTGCATTTGTGTTTGAGCTGCTAGACTGTTGGTGAAAATTACACTGAAAGTTGACTGAGACTATTGA
This sequence comes from Myotis davidii, assembly GCF_000327345.1. Taxonomy (NCBI): domain Eukaryota; kingdom Metazoa; phylum Chordata; class Mammalia; order Chiroptera; family Vespertilionidae; genus Myotis; species Myotis davidii. Next base: position 1,833,153 of record NW_006285483.1, read on the forward strand.
AAAAGCATGAATATATATACATGTGAGAGGCATCTCATCTGCTTATATTTTACTTAATATTCACTTTTCCATGTCTAATATGTTGCCGGTTGCTATATATAATTCATGGTTTGCTTTTGTTCAAAACAGTTGGCTCTTTTTGTTAATAAAATGAACTTGAGAAAATATTATGCCTCTGCAATTTATTAGAAGTGGGACAGGAAGCCCCCTTTTTTATTTTTTCTATTTATATTGCCTGCATATTATAGAGGCTGTTGAGCTCTGTAGACTGTTAGTAAATGCATGGGAAGTTAGGAGACTTATTTATAATGTCCTTAATATATATGATTACCTTTTCTCTTTAAAAGTTAATTGAAAATATTTAAGAACTATCATCTTAGGAAAAGTAAAAATTTAGCACTTGTTTACTAACATGTTAATTGGCATGCTGTTGTATAATTATTACGTAGTTTGTCATGCAGTGATCTAACATTTTCTATTAGATAGAAATGTGCTCATGGTCATTACATTTTGATGAGATCATATTTTTAATCCAGCTTTTTCTTATCTCTACATTGTAATAGATGAAAATATAATGTAAGAATTTTGCACCTTTAGTGTTGAGAGCAAACCATTTGAAAAATGAGTTGTTGTTTTAAAATAAATCCATAAACATAAGTGATTGACATTTTGAATCTCTCACTGTTGCCTAGCCATTTCTTGACCTATATAGTTTTGATATAGAATTGAGTGCTTTTCCATATGCCTTTGTAATTCTATTTCTTTTCAAAATATATGAAATTGCATGTGTTTAAGAAATAAGAGAAGCCTGGGAATAGATTCTTCACTTGGGGAAATTTACTTGTAAGAGCTTCTTAGCATGAGTGATTTAGCCATGTGATTTTCTTGGGTCATTAATCTATATACAGTAGTATCCCCTTATCCACAGTTTTGTGTTCCATGATTTCAGTTAACTATGATCCAAAAATATTAAATAGAAAATTCCAGATAGAAACATACATTTTAAATTGTGCGCTGTTTTGCAGCGTGATAAAATCTGGTGCCATCCTGCTTTGTGTTGCACCAGCAAGAATTGAGCCCATAGGAAGACTTAAGCAAGGGGTCTCCTGAAATGAGTGGCATCAAGTAGATTCAGGAATAGGTTTGGACTGAAAAATAGAAGAATTACTGGAGAGTATTAATATAATTATTCTGTTTTATTGTTGTTAATCTCTTAATCTGCCTAATTTATAAATGAAACTTTAGCATAGATATGTACATATAGGAACATAGTTTGTAATCATACTAGAGGCCCGGTACACAAAATTCCTGCACGGGTGTGGTCCCTAGGCCTGGCCGGCGATCAAAGTGCGAGCATCTGGCATGGAAGGGCAAGTCCCAGCTGACCTCTGGGCCGTGGGCAGCACCTGGGCTCCCGTGCGCTCCCCTCCACCTGAGTCACAGTACCCAAGTCCCCACACGGAGATGCAGTGAGCACAGCCGGATGCCACGGGCCAGGGTGCAGCGTGGGCCTCTGGGCTGCCCAGTGGCACCACATGGAAGCTAGGCAGGCAGCATGCTCTCAGCCTTGCAGACCAGCTCCTGCGTCAACTGGCTCCTGCAGTCCTGGCAGCTGCGGCCCAGCTCACCCGGAAGATGTGGCGCACGTGCGGGGCGGCCTCCTCACGGGCGCCCAGCACCTGAGTGCAGTGGGGGGGTGGCATGCGAGCCCTGGCATCCTGGGGGGGAGGATAGCAGGGGGAGTGAGAGCAAGCTCGGGCAGACATCCCGCATCTCACCGCACCTCTATCCCCATCACCCCCCCGCCCCCCCAGGTAGCTGGCGAGAGGTCACAGCTCGACACTGACGCCTGACATGTTCCGCGCCGCCCCCCTGGTGGTCAGCACACGTAATAGCGAGTGGTTGAACTCCCGGTCTCTTGGTCGAATCACCACCAGAGGGGACAATTTGCATATTAGGCTTTTATTATATAGGAAGTGTTCTTAAATTTTGCTCTTATTTTTCATGACCTTGAGGTTTTTAAAATCATTGAATTCCCCAAATTTCATAGTGATACTTAGATCACAGTATACTTGGATCTCAAGTATTTTTTTTTTTTTTGGCTTTTCTTATCCTCTCAGGTTACTATGTATAAAAACAGTCAGGAGTGCTGCCCTTATTTTAGATGAATGGAGAATTAGTTGAGACCCTTTTAAATTGGTGGAGTTTGAGTTCACTATGTCAGCAAGACTATTTTTGGTTATAAATGGCTATAGGAAAATTAGAAGGTATTACTTGTTATGCTTGCACAATAATTTTGTAGGGGAAATTATTTGAACTTAATTGGTATATTCTGTGTTCAAGGAACCCAACGCATTTATAGCATATTCTGACTTCATGTTTAACAATAAAATCTATACCTTCAAAAAAACTAAGCTTCTAAAGAAATGATATTAACTACCCTCCTAGTAAAAAAAAATCTCCATTTTTGTAATTAAAGTTGACAACAGGTTTCACCAAAAAAGAAAAACAAATTTGTAAGTACCTAAAGCAGGGATGGGGAACATCCGGCCCACAGGCCATATAAGGCCTGTGAAATCATTTGGTCTGACCCTGCGAAGGCATTAGGGGTGAGTTGGCCAAATATAGCACGCTAATTTTTAAGTTGATAATTTTGTATGGCTCACGAATGATGCTGTAAATATTCAAATGGCCATTGGTAGAAACAAGGTTCCCCACCCCTGAACTAAAAGATGAGCTCAGTCTAGCAGGGCCTCAGATGACATCATTTTGTTCGATGGCATAGGAACTAACATAGGAACTCAACTTCTGAGTATATGGTTAGCCTGTGGTAAAATTTGTTTCATTTTTTTTAAAATATATTTTATTGGTTTTGTTTTGTTTTGTTTACAGAGAGGAAGGGAGAGGGATAGAGAGCCAGAAACATCGATGAGAGAAACATTGATCAGCCGCCTTCTGCACACCCCCTTCTGGGGATGTGCCCACAACCAAGTACATGCCCTTGACCGGAATCACACCTGGGACCCCCGAGTCCACAGGCTGATGCTCCATCCACTGAGCCAAACCAGTTAGGGCAAATTTGTTTCGTTTTAATGTTGTTTTGCTTAATGTTGCAGAACCTACTGATGATGTTAAATAAAAGCTTACTGTACTCAAAAGCATTCTCCTATGATGAAGAAAATCATGCCTGTTTTGTTGGGTTCCATCTCACCTCAACTAATGTTTGTGAATTATGAAATAGCAAGAAATATGCAGAATATATATACACATTCACACAATCCATTGAGGAAAATGTCTGGGATTCAATTAGCAAGTTTCTACCTAGCATTCTTTCAAGGGGGAGACAAACAACTATCTTTGGGCCAAGTCCCTACCACTGTCTGTTTTTGTAAAAGTTTATTGGACCGCCGAAACCGGTTTGGCTCAGTGGATAGAGCATCGGCCTGCGGACTGAAAGGTCCCAGGTTCGATTCCGGTCAAGGGCATGTACCTGGGTTGCAGGCACTTCCCCAGTGGGGAGTGTGCAGGAGGCAGCTGATCGATGTTTCTCTCTCATCGATGTTTCTAACTCTCTCTCTCTCTCCCTTCCTCTCTGTAAAAAATCAATAAAATATATTTTTTAAAAAAAGTTTATTGGACCATGGCCACATCCATTCATCTACAGATTGTCAATAGCTGCTTTCCCCTGCAAAGACAGAGTTGAGTGGCTGCTAACAAAACCTGACTCCCAGAGTCTAAAATATTTACTCTCACCACTTTAAGAGAGAGTTTGCTGACTTCTGTTCTGTCATTAGATATGGGAGTATCACTTTTTCTCAATATAGAGACGATAGGACAATGCTTAAGTTTAAGAAAGCATGATTTTTAAGTCAAAAAAAGATTGAACATTTAATTAGTTATTTGTGCTTAGTTTTGTGGATACAGGATGATGAATAGGCAGCTGCTATCCCATCATTCTAGAATCATAAACTACAGACCAAAAAATTTCTTCGAAGATGAAGTACCTGTTAGCTTTTAGTAGTGGGATCTTTGGAAAACGTGATTCCTTCCCTTGTTTCTAGCCGTGTTACATACTAAGTCTGCATCCAAGTCCCCAGTGGTGCCAGGCACCCTCATGCTTTCCCTCTTTGATGTGGTATGCCTGCTTTGGCTGTGCTAAAGTTTAGATAGCAATGAGGGAAGATGCCAGTTCTTTTCCCCTCTCCCCATTGGTTGGTCTTGTTCTGGTCTGCAAAAGATCTGGTGCAAATGAGATCTCTCCCATATTCCAGGTATGGCTGTCATCACCCACAATCGATATAAGGAACCAATTTCTAATCCGTTGGTCCACTCTGTACCATTACAGAGTCCCCACCTTTAAAAAAAAGGGTGCCCTCTTTTGCTGAAGAACATAATTTGTCTTAGTCTTTGCTGCCACCATCACCTTGCTCAGTATTTAATATTTTTATCTTTTCATTCCTAGAAAATGTCTCCTTAATACTGTTTTCTTTTAGGCCTAAAGATACAGTGCTAACACTTGCATTTTGCACAAGCATATCATTTCTGCACAGCTTGGACCAACTGTGTCATTGAACCCTGAAGTAACCTTTGAGGTAGATAAGTTGTGCGTCAGACCATTTTGGCAGGGAAATAGGTTCAGGGAAGTTGTGTGGTTCTCTCAAGGTTCAACAACATTGGCAAGAATGGAAGGAATTGCTAGTCTAGTACTTTTTCCAATTTACCATACTTGAACCAAACCCATCATTTTAAAACCTCATGATTAAAGACCTAAAGATTGTGACTTTTGAAAACGTTTTTAGATCACTTTAGATTTACAAGAGACATGCAAGAAACTTGAGTTCCTGTATGCCTATTTCCTAGCTTCTCCTTTTGTTAACATCTTACATAACCACAGAATAGTGAACAGAACAAAGAAATTAGTCGTTTATAATACTGTTAACTAAACTACAGAATTTATTCAGATTTCTCCAGTTAATTTCACTAACACACTTCTTTCTGTTCCAGGATCCAGACCAGGATGCCACAATGCAATTAGTTGTCATGTCTCCTTCCGTCTGTGACAGTTCCTCAGTCTCTTCTTGTTTTTCATGACCTTGACATTGTTGAAGACAACCAATTATAGTTGACCCTTGAAAAACATGGGTTTGAACTTCACAGGTCCACTTACATGCATGTTTTTTCCCCAATAAGTATATAGTTGGCCCTCTGTGTCTCTGGGTTTTACACCTGCTTATTCAGCCAAGCAAGGATCAAAAACAGTATGCTGACTGTGTGCATTGTTCTCCAACATTTTATATAAGAGACTTGAGCATCCATGGGTTTTGGTGACTGCTGGAACCAATCTCCCACAGATACCCAGGGATGAATAAAGTTTTGGGGGGAGTCAGAAGTTTCGACTGTGTGGGAGGTCACTGCCCCTAACCACTGTCTTGTTCAAGGGTCAACTGTATTTTATAGAATATTTCTCTATTTGGATTTGTCTGATATTTTCTCATTCTCAGTTGAGCTTGTGTGTTATTGGGAAGGCTACCACACAGGTGATATACCCTTCCAAGTGCGTCGGATCAGGGGCTTTTGGTGCAGATGCTTATTATTGGTGATGTTAATCTTTTTTTTTTAATATATTTTATTGATTTTTTACAGAGAGGAAGGGAGAGAGATAGAGTCAGAAACATCGATGAGAGAGAAACATCGATCAGGTGCCTCCCGCACATCTCCCACTGGGGATGTGCCCGCAACCCAGGCACATGCCCCCGACCGGAATCGAACCCGGGACCCCCCAGTCCGCAAGCCGACGCTCCATCCACTGAGCCAAACCGGCCTCGGCAATGATGTTAATCTTCCTTGGTTATGGTGGTGTCTGTCAAAATTCCCCCTGTTAATATTTTTCCCTTTGTAATTACTAAATATTTGTGGCAAATACTTCTCAGACTGTGCAAATATTTCTGTTCTTAACAGCTAATTTTAGCATCCAGTAGTGGATCTTGCCTATGGCAGTTATTACTGCAGTATTCTAATGGTGGTTTGTTATTTCTTCTACATTTATTATTAGAATTCTTAAGGAAAAGTCCCTTCTCCATTTTTCCCCCCAGCTACTTATTTACACGAGTTTTGACTCATGGATATTTATTCTTTGAATTGTGTTCCAGTACTGTCATTATTTTGCAGTTCAGTTTGTTCCAGTTTTGGCTATTTGAAGCTCTTTTAGGTTGGCTGCTGTTGTATCCTTTTGATACGTTCCCTGTGTCTCCTTCCTTCCCTTTCTCCCTGTCCTCCATCTCCTTCCTTCCTTCCTTCCCTGCCCCCACAGGATGCTCCAGGCACCCTGCCCCCTTTTTTGGACAATTGTATTTAGCAACAAAGATTTGTTGACCTATACTCTTAAGAGAAACAAATTCACCAACTGCAGTACAGTGCTTTGTACAGATTTTAGCCTTTGAGTGTGATGTCAAAACACTTTTTCCAAAGTTACTTAGATATTACGATTCAGAGTTACACTAGTTTCTTTTTTCCTAGTCTCTCCAGTGTGATTATGTGGCTCATTTTAATATTGTTAGATTCATCTGTTAATCTGCATTCTGTCTTCCCCCACACATCCTGGTTGGTTTTTTAATTTACATATATTAAATTGCCTTTGTGATACACAGTTCTGTGGCTTTTGACAAATACAGTCATGTATCTGCTACTGTACAGAACAGTTCAATACCCCCAAATTCCCTTGTGTTGGCTCTTTATAGGTAAAACCCCCCACCACCCAGCCCCTGGTAATTCTCTGTCCTTTTAGTTTTCTCTTTTCCAGACTCATATAGAATTATTGTAGCCTTTCACTTAGCAAAATGCAGTTAAGTCTCATCCGTCTTCTGTAAACTGGTACTTCATTCCTTTTTATTGCCAAGTAATATTTCACTGTATAAATGTTTATTCATTTAACCGTTGAAGGACATTTGGGTTATTTCCAGTCTTGGGGTGATTATGAACTTTATAAACATTTTGTATAGGTTTTTGTGTGAACAGTGATTTCCATAAGGTAATATATGCCTTGGAGTGGGATTGCTGGGTGTGTAATAGAGAATTTGGTTGGCTTTTGTCCCTGGTTCTTGGAATATAGCCCCTTAGTGCTTAGAATTTTCTGAGTGATAGGAGTGTGGTAAAGAGATGACTCAGGATGTGGCTGCCATGCTGAAACACTAACCTTGTGATTAGAAGATCGGGGCTAAGAGTCACATGATATGAGCCTGAATAGTTCGTCCTTATTTCCAGTGAGTCAGTCATGGCTACTGGGTGAAACCCAGTAAGAACTCTGCACACTGAAGCTCTGAATGTGCTTCCCTGCTTGGCAATACTCTGTATTGTCATGTGTGTTTGTGACCCACAGGTTGAAAACCACTGCCTATTGTGTCTCTCCTTTTCCCTGGTTCTGATTTGTATCCTTATAAAACTGGAATTGTAAGCAACGTATTTTCCTGAGTTCTGAGAGCTGCTCAAGCCAGTTATCAAACCTAATGGGCACTGGTGGGAACTCCCAAATTTGTAGCCAACTGGTGGCCTGGGACTTCCAAACCTGGCATCTGAAGTAAGAGCAGTCTCGTGGAGGACTTTGCCTTTAACCTGTGAAGTTGGTGACAGAAGTCATTTCACTGAGTCATGTGATTTTATAAGAAACTGCTAAACTTTTTCAGAAGTAGCACTGCCATTTTGCATGCCCAACAGCAACATAATGAGCGTACCAGTATCATCCCACAAACACTTGGTCCTGTCATTATTTTTAATTTGAGTTATTCTAGTATGTGTGTAGTGATACTCTAGTAAGTATGTAGTTTGCTAATATTTTGCTGAGGATTTTTGCATTATATTCACGAGGGATTGTTACTGGTCTGTAGTTCTGTTTTCATCTAATTTGGTATCAGATTAATGCTGTCCTAATAAAATGATCATCTCTTTTTCTGAAAGAATGTATAGAATTGGTGTTACCCTTGATCAGAATTTGCCAATGAAACCACTTGGAAGGTGTTGTGTTCCCCCCACCCTGTAGGAGTGTGTTTTTGGTATTTAAACTGCTTAGTGTTCTGAACTTCTTGGGTCTATCATCATTTGGTGTCTATCATTAATTTTGGAAAATTCTCAGCCATTATTTCTTCTGCCCATTGTCTTTCTCTTCTAGGATCCTAATTATGCATATGTTAAACTGATATTGTCCCACAGCTCTTATATGTTCTTCTATGGATTGTTTCCTTCGGAAAGAGATGTTTCTTTTGAACTAAGTAAATGGTGTATTAGGGGATTTTTTTCAAGTATAAATAATACTACTATCACAACATTCCTTTTATTCCCAGCTTTAGCAAACTTCAAATATGATTCTTTCAAACCATTGCTTTTTCTCTCAATTCTTGCTTTCTTTCATTTCCATATAAAATCACACTAAGTGCTGAATGAATTTAGGGAATTAGGGGTTCAAGTTCTTTCTGGACTTAGTGGTGGGGAGAAGAACGTAAACAGTGCAGTTTATTAATTAGATATACCGTATTTGCCGGCGTATAAGACGATTTTTTGGCCCTGAAAAATATGCCTCCAAGTTGGGGGTCGTCTTATACACCAGGTACACTTCAGATAGACTGCCCATAGTGCTTGCCCCGTGCCATAGTGGCCTCCCGATGCCCGCCCACTTC
>NW_006285483.1:1842181-1858425 GCF_000327345.1 Myotis davidii
ATCTTTCTTCTATCATTGACAGTCCCTCTAGGTTGTGGGCTGCTTGCCTGTGTTCCTGAGAAGCATCTACGGTACCAGTCTATAGAGTGTGTTTTCTTTAGTGAATTACCGGTATGTTTACCGGTAATAAACTTGCACTGTTTTATGTATATGTTTGATTACATACAGCCTTGTGACAGTTTTCCTGCATGTCATAAGCATTTGAATATAAATTAAAATGTTAAAATCAAATCTGATATTGTTTTACCTTTTATTTGGTGTGTGGAAGGTGTGCGGAAGAGGAGGTAGTCTTATACGGCGAGTATATAACAAACTCTGTATTTTGAGTGGAAATGTTAGGGGGTCGTCTTATACGCCCAGTCGTCTTATACGCCGGCAAATACGGTACCTGTTTTGTATGTTTAATTCCATTCACTTAGATGCAGGTGTCTTGCTTTATTAGCTTCACTTCCACCCCCAACCTTTGTCTTCATCTCCTATTAACTCTCTTAACAGCAAACCTCCAGACAGAATTTCAAGTGCAATTCACCTGATTATTTTCCTTTCTTTACAGTTTAAAACAAAAGGGAAAGAATAAAGTGAAAGGGAAAAACTGGTTGGATGCAGTTTAAAGACTAAAGTAGTTGGTAGATTTGAGGAGTTAACACTTAGCCTTTGGCAGGTCCTGTTCCTTATCTATTTGAGGATACTAACCCCTCTACTTCCCTTCCCTCCCCGTCGTCCCTACCCCCACCTCCCCCCCATTTAAACTTACAGGGAAAACATATAGAAGATGAAATACATATCTTATGTATTTTCAGGGAAGGAAATAACAGTTATGGCAACTTTTTAAAAACAATATTTTACTTTAAAGTTTAAGAAAACTACCACCTCAGGATTTTATTTTCAGTTCTGAGGGAATCAAGCTAAATTCCAGCACTAAATATATTTCCTTTGGATAAAAAGACAAATGACTAGTGGTTTTAAATTGCTGGGTTTTATTAAGATATTGGCAAAATTTCAACATACTTCTCACCTGAATGAACAGTTTTAATAAATAAAGTATGAAGGATCACTGGTGATTGCGACTGAACTCAAGAGTGAGATGTAGAGCAGGTTCTTAGGTTGATAAATTTACTTGGTAAGAAATGTTTACTTCATTTGCTTCACTCCATAGAGAATTTCTTTGCAGAGAAATGTCATGAACAAGAGGACAAAGCCTGTCTCTCACCAAAGAGCACCCAGAGTAGGTTACTGATGATACATCACTGGGTTAGCCAATACATCAGAGTTTACTAGAGTAGTTCCTTTTTCAGAAAAACTACTGTGTCAGTCTGGAGTTCCCTGTCTTATTTCATATTTCCTAATTAGTACAATAAATAATCTTCAAAATAGAAGATAAAATGCTGCTAGAGGAAGTAATTGTTTTTCAACACTACCATTTATCTGGAAAATAGTTGTGTTATAATACTGGTGGTATCTTGTTTTGAAAACATCTAAGCTATTCACAGGTCGGAATAGAAGAGTTGGTGGGTATCTATCACCTTTTATGGCCTTGCTTAGGTGTGAATGACCATTGAGTGAACCAATTATGTTTAAACATCAAAGTAATTATTTAGATCACTTTCTTACAAAGCCTTGGCCAGCCTCTGATGGGGAAGGAAGTGCTTGAACCACAGCAGTTTTATCTGTAAACACTGAATTTTCTGTATCGTTTTCATCTGCCCATTGGATGTTGCACTTCTTACTGGCACAGTGTTCCAAAATGGAATGTGATAATCAGGGAGATGCACTATACCACCATGTGAACATTGTACCACTATAAATGGTCAGGCTCAATACTGACACTGATGTTGCTGACACTGTCCTTGGAAAGGTGTTACTTTCAAGATCCTCTTAAATAAAACAGTAACTTTATTAACTTAAGGACAGTGGGTGGCATTTTTAGGCAAAGTAAAGGTATATACATGTGTATTTCCACTGTCCTCTAGTAGAGACCTAACTGGTACTGAGAGCCCCAGTGTTTGATGTGATAGTGCTGCTTAACATCAGCTCTCTCTCAACAGTACACATCCAGAAAGTGAACAAATTAGGGTGATTCCCTTTGAAACTCACAGTGAATGTACAGGCATTTATAATCACTTTAGTTGGTGACTTGAAGTCTGTTTCCCTAACCAATACTATACTTTCTTGTTTACACTGTTTTATTATTTCCTATTCTAACAAAACTAGCAGGCAAACAAATTGATGCAGATCATGTTAAATTCAAAAAGGGATACTGCCACTCTTAAAAGACTGAGTGTAGAACTTTCACCACCACTAAATTACACAGTGAGTAAAAGTACAAAACACAGAGTTCACAGACTATACCTCAGCATTAACAGTTAATATATATTATATAGATACTTTTATATCTATCTAATATTTTTACAATCACCAGATACACCATCTTAAAGTACAAGTTACAGAAATGTGTAAAAACCATTATTAGTTAGAGGATACTTATTGCTCACATCAGCAAGCAGCAAATAAGGGCACAGGATTTGAACCGAAGGGAACTACTTTCTATCACCAGTGGCATTAAGATATAACACTGCACTTCACAAAGAACTGCTTTTATCTGGTTTATGGAACCAAGAGCAGCATATATCAGACCAATAACCACTACTTTAATATGTATTATAGAATTTTAAAGGACTTACCTTACAAATGGTACCTAACTACTCTATAAATATGCATGTGGACAAATGAAAATTTGCTATTTTTTACAATACTGTTTCATAACTTGATCATACTAGAACTACTTTGCTTTATTTTCTAGAGGGCTACTGGTATGAAAATGGAGTTAACACTGCTTATGTAGTCAAACCTACAAGATCCAGACCCTTTAAGATGTGGTCTGTATTCATCCCAATTTCATCCAACCATTTTCCCCCACTGAAAAAAACTATCACTTGTACCTTATTTCCTCTCACCAGCTTTATTCTGATCAAAACATTAGTTATAGAAAAATTAACTTAGCTAAATGCTGGACTATAACATACCAATATTCTGCTGCCTCTGTTTTCTTATCTCCTTAGATAATTGGATTCGAAACTGATACTGCACCTGATGGGTTGTTAACAAGATCTAGGCTTGAGAAAATGAAAGATGTGAGTGAGGTGCATGGGGGGGTTAGGGGGGGGTTAAAAATATCAGGCTGGTGAGATTCTGGTCACAAGCCTCGAGAAAAGAATGACTTCAAACCAAGGGAAAACAAATACTGAAAATGTCTAATTACATTCAATTTTTAAAATAAAATCTGTAAATTAATGATGTGATCATCACTAAAGTGAAGCCGTTTTTACCCAAAGTATCTGATTTTAAAATCCAGGGATTTTACTCCTCCATTGTGGATCTGGAGAACATAAAGTAATTGCATTATGTACAAACATGGTTAGGCATTGGGCGCTTCTCAGCAAGAGTACCCAGTATCTCAGAGTATGAGTGATGAGCACTATAGCAGGTACCTCCTGTCCACTGGCTTGTCTGGTCCACAGTTGACTAGGGGAGGGTAACATGTCATGTGGAGACATCCATGATTCTCAGAATCAGGCTGCTTCATTGAATGAATCTGATTATTACTCTATTTGCTGTCTTTAGTTGAAGATGTGCTTCTGACTTGAAACTGCAGAAATGGCAAAAAGCAGACAATTTTAAAATATAAATACATATTGAAATGAGAGATACACATTCTCTCTGCATGAAGTTGCATGTAGCAGAACTCTGGGGTGTTCTCCATTTCTAACTAAGCTCGGTCTCGGTCATCTGTACTCTCCCTTGTCCTTGGCCTCCAGGCTCGCTTAAGCAGTACTTTCAACCTCTCTCGCACCAATTCATTCCCTTGGGGAAAACAGTTTTAGAGAAGTTAAAACTTGTTATTTTTTATTCTCCAAAACCACTTATTTTTGTTAATCCTCACCTGAGGATATTTATTAAGTTTTAGAGAGAGTACAAGAGAGGGGAAGTGAGAGTGACACATCAATTGGTTGCCTCCCACACGCCCCCCACCAGGGCAGGAGACCAAGCCTGCAACTGAGGTATATGCCCCTGACTAGAATCAGATCTGGGACCCTTCAGTCTGTAGGCCGACGCTCTAGCCACTGAACCAAACCAGCTAGGGCACCACTTATTTGATAGTGGTATATGGCTTTGCTGCCTTTGACCTTTAAAAGGGGGGGGGGGGGGGTAGAAAAAATAGCAATGCTATTCTATTTTCTTTTCAAATGTACCTGACATCTCCATTAAACCATTGTTATTCCTGAGATGAAGGTACAATGAAAAACACGTTAGCATCATGGGTTGAAACCAGTTGACAGTGGTCTTCTGACAAATAATAAAAATTCCACCAAAAGCACCATAACAGGTTATGAAACTCCCAAATAGCTACAGCCCTGGGAAATAATTTAAAAAGCTTTGTCCTTTATGTTACAGAAAAGAACAAAAAATCAGTAAATCTTTATGCTGCCTCACAAGTCTGAAAATATGACATTTTTACACTAGGTTTCTACTTTCATTGTTACCAATTAAAACCCATATGGCTTACAGTCTTTTACTTACCAAAAAAGTGGGGAAGGTAGGGTTTTCCCTCATAGTACTGAGTCTTTTGAGGAACAGTCCTCAACTAAATCAATTCTACATAAAGTTTTCCAAAGATATATTAGGCATATCAGACCAGATTTCAACACTGTATCCTGACAAAAATAAGTACCTTGCAAGCTTCCACTAATGGTGTGAAGAGGCAGTGGGGTGGGATTGTATGTAGATGTGGGTACATTACAAGGATCAGTTGTATAATTTTGCTAATGAAACGGCCAAAAAACTTCTTTAGATTGAAATCACTATTTGAGTTTCCTAGAGATCTATTTACATTTAAGAATTGAGCCATGTACGATTTCATAATGAACACATATTTCAGAAATGTCTACCTGGTTTCTACTCTGGTGGTGGTTTTATTGGGAGAGAGCTAGCTAGCCTACTCTAAAGACAAGGTATTATATTTTACCGCTCCAGGGAAGATCTGGGTATGGAATATCATTACTCTTTCTGAGCTTCCTCGTGTTTTCATTATACTCTTTCCGACTATCTTGCCTCCATGGCTGAGAACTTCTTAACATCCTATTTCTTTTTCCACATGAAGTAAGTGAAAATAGGCGTGTGCCTACTTTGTGGGAAGGCTCTTGAGCAGGAAGGAATGAATTAAACTTTGGTTTAAACCTGAATCCATGCCACCTCTTTGAGAAGTGATAGCGTAAATGAGATAATCTAGAAACTCTATTTCCCAGGAATTTTAACTGTTCATTTTCCAACCTAGAACAGACAGGAGAGACACTCTCCATTCTGTGTATCTGCTGCCCTGTTGAACCCAAATTAAAGGAAGAGGGAAACTCTCCAGCACCGCTCCATTCAGACAATGATGATCGAACTGATTCATTCTCCATTATTAGCTCATTAATAGGATTTGCTTTCTTTGGTGCACCAGGACCAAACATCTCAACTGGTGGCAAAAACTGAGCACTGTGAGGTTTGCTTGCTTCTACTTGTGTGAGATCTAGGTAGCCTGGGTCTCCCAGCACGTTGATTTGGGACCCTGGGCTCAGGCTAGTTCTGTCAGTGAATGAATCCACACGCCCATCATAACCTAGGTCGGCTGGTGCTGAGCACTGGTGCTGAGGCCAAGGGCGTTTGCACTCTCCATGATTTTCCTTATCATCCCCACCATCTTCTTGCCCTCCTTGAAAGGAGTTCTCTGTCCAGTCTGATTCCTCACTAACATTTTCAGCTTTGTTCATGTCCCTCAGGAAAACCACAATAACTGTGATGTTATCACTTGACCCAGCATCGCGAGCTGACGCCACTAATTTGTGGGCAACCATGCTGCTATCTCCATTATTCTCCTTCAAGTGATCAGATACAACTTTCACTGCCTCATCAGGGTTCACGGTGTCATAGAAGCCATCGCAGGCCAGAATGAGGTAGTCTTCAGTTCCATCCAACACAGTAGAGGCGGAATCTGCATCCCCACAGATATATGGCTTATGTTCAGCGTCTCCTGTGGGAATTAGAACACAGGTCAGATTTTGGTTTACCTTGCTTGTAAGAATGTGGATGGCCAATGCTATGACTGACTACATTCTGCAATTGTGATCTGAATTACTGGAAATAATTTATAATCTAGTTTGAGAGAATACTTGAATTCTCTGTTAATCAGATGCTGCTTATGCCTCACTCTCAGTTGTATAATTGCCATTAACTGGGCTTAATTTCTTATCTAGCTTAGACTCTGAATTTTACGTCCTAGCTATGATATAGGCTTAGCTGAGCATGGCAACAAATGTCACATCTAAATTTGTTGCTGTACTGGAAACTTGAGTCCTGCGTAGGAAAACGTTGTGGATTTAGTAGATCTTTTCTTTTACTGGTGGTTAACTTCGATCAATTGAGATTTGAGAACAGGTCCACACTGAAAAACAAACCAAAGTTCTGATCACTTCTTTTTATTAAACACTTAATTCTTATTATATCCTTATTTAGAAATCAAGTTCATGCTGTGAACACAAAGGAAGGCTTGAGTTACAAGGGATTTTTAAAAATCAAGTCCAACTCCCACAAGCCAGGAAAAGTCATCCCAAGCCTCAGACAAGTGAACTAGAATGTTAGACTCAATTCCCAGTCTATTTGGCTTTCTATTTTTTCAATTCTGCTTTGTTCATTACTTCTAGGGAACAGTCAGAATGTGTATGATCATTTTTCTCATCTTCAGGGACTACCGTATTCTTGCTTTTTTCTTCAAATTGTTTCTGATCACCCCCCTTCTGTCTTTATTACTATTACTCATCCTTCACACCTGTGAACAACTATATACACCTGCAAAACCCTATTTGCTCAGCTCATCCACTTACAGAATGACATTTTAGCTGGGCCTTGAAGAAGTTACCACCAGGCAGAGAAGGGTTCTGGGTTGAGGGAACTATTAGAGACTAATATGTAGTTGAATATAGGGTGCTGGGAGTACAGATGGACTGGAGACCTTAGGGCCACGCACCGAGGTAGGTTTCCATCACAGATTATGAAGACAAGCCATCATCTATAGTGCAGTTTGGAACTTCCAGATCCAGAGCACTTCCAACTCCATTCACATTGTTTTTGTTTATTTGTTGCTGTTTTAAAATATATTTTATTGCAGAGAGGAAGGGAGAGGGAGAGAGAAACATCGATCAGCTGCCTCCTGCACACCCCCTACTGGGGATGTGCCCGCAACCAAGGTATATGCTCTTGACCGGAATCGAACCCAGGACCCTTCAGTCCGCAGGCCGACGCTCTATCCACTGAACCAAACCGGTTAGGGCTCCATTCATTGTTTACATTCATTGTTTTCCTTAGGGATTTGGAGATAACTAGCAAAAAGGGTCCTTACCCTATTAGGTAACCAAATAGATTATTACTTACAACTTACAACAAGGGATACTCATTTCTTAACATTAAAAACAAACAAACACAGAGTATTAAGCAGTAATTCTTAGATTAGGGTATCATAATGCATCAATAATACTTTTTAAAAATTTATAAAGTGCTTTTATCATTTGTAAAGCAGTGACAGACATAGCTTAGTGGTTTAAGGATGCCAGCATGAGTCACAACTGCCTGGGTCCAAATCCTAGCACTTGTTAAAAACCCTCATCAATTATTAGCCTTTCCGTTGCACTAAAACTGGACATTTTGAGAAGTGAAGATAAAATAAATATACTTAAGTGATCTGGCCATACTGTCACTGTTTCTGGTATCTGATATAGGTTTCCCCCAATGTTTCACATTCCTTTTTAATCCTCAAGTAGACCCAGAAAGCTGAATAGGAACCCTATGGAGAACTCTGCTAGCACCAACAGTAGGCCACATGCCCTCCCAGCATTTTGAAAGGGATACCCTAAAAAAAATACTGAATATATTTACCTGCCTTAGTTTATCTACAAGGTAGACTATCTTTTTCATACAGTAACCAGAACTGTCTTCCTCAAGCATGGTTTTGATTTAGTCAGTTTCACTTATATACTATGATGCCTTTTAATTAGCTAGTTTGTAAAAACTAGTTAAAACTTCCAATCATGGGGTTCAGTGTCCTCCACCAATCTACTTCACAAATCTCCCCCTCTGCTACTTCACCTCACTGTATTGTTATCATCATTTTCTGAATTCCAACTCTAAAAATAAATGTGATCTGAGTCATGCTGTTCCCAAAAATCTTGTTTTAGTGTGTCAAGTAAAAGGCTACTGCAACTGTTAGTTTAGAACAGAACATACAAAGAATTTGCAAAAGAAATGCTGCCAGAATTCTGGCTTTTCACTTGCTCTACTGTTGGATGTCAAATTCATGACATTTCACCCCCAATTTGGTAGGAGGGCATGATTATCTATTTCATGGAAGAAATGGCAACATCCTTTTGTCTTCAACATCCTCTCTCCATATGCTAGGAAACATCATGCTTCAGTCAACTTTGGATCATACATTTGAAGGGCTTTAAAGCTTTTAATTTTCAAAGCTTTAAGAGTCATTTTTTCCTAAGCAGAGGTCAACTTAGGAACTCTGCTTAGGAATCCTTTTTCTTGTCCACATTTAACCCTCTATTTTATGCCATGAGCTTTCTAAATCTCTCATTTTCAATTCCCTCTTCCAATTAAACTACTGGATTGGGTAGATGGCCTAATTTCCTACGTCAAGGGTAATTTGAGTTTATAATCCTGAATTTCCTCAATTCCTCTCCACCTGTTTCTTCTGGGTTTTTTTTTAATCTGTAGATATTCACCCATATCAGCTACCATTTCTCAGAGTAAAAGGTGTCCTTTCCCTTCTCAAAGCTAACCTGTGCATTTGGACCCTGGCTTCTCTCTCTCCCCTGTTCAATTTCTCTACTACTTGCTCTCTTCCTTAATTGTATAAACAGGGTCTGATCTAAAATCTCACCTAAAAAAAAAAAACACACAAAAAAACAAAGCAACACTTTCCCAAATCATCTTTTCCCTCAAGTCACCACACTGTCTCCCTTCACCACCACGTCTCCCTTCACCACCATATTGTCCAAGAAACCAAATCTGCACATGCTCCTTCATGTTACTGCTCATTTTCCCTCACCTGATCGTTTTCTGCTTTGTGTGCCTATTGATCCAACACATTTATCTCAGATGTTACCAATCATAGTAAGCCTTCATTTAATGTCATCTATAGGTTTCTGTGACTAAGTGAAATGATAAAAGGAAACCAGTTTTACCTTAGGCCAGTGGTCGGCAAACTCATTAGTCAACAGAGCCAAATATCAACAGTACAACAATTGAAATTTCTTTTGAGAGCCAAATATTTTAAATTTAAACTATATAGGTAGGCACACTGTTATTAACTTAATTAGGGTACTCCTAAGCTGGCCTTTGCTAAAAACATCCTCAATCTGATTGAGGTACGTTCGCTGAGGTCGACCCCTTCCAACTCTCCCATCCACACTCGTCTTGTATACTTGTTTCGTCTATCAGATAGACTCTATCTCCTTTTGTTCATCCTCTCTGTATGTCCAAACCATCTCAAGATACCTTTCTCAATCCTCGACACTACATTTTCTTTCACTCCACAACGTTCCTAAAATTAGCTTAATAAACTTCACTTTTGTAACCCACGCGCGATTTGCAGACGTGACTAGCACTAACCACTGCACAATGAGACTGCTGACTGGCTCACTCAACTCGTGCATGAATCGCACGCACCTACCCTGCGATGCGTCTCCCATTGCCCGACCTACTGACACCCCCCACTACTTCTAATGCCACTTCTTCAAAATAGATTCGCCTAGGCCGAAAACCGACTTCAGAGCATGGGCCACGAAGTTTCAATCGTACTGTAGGTGCGCGCCTGCACGTGGTATTTTGTGGAAGAGCCACACTCAAGGGGCCAAAGAGCCATATGTGGCTTGCGAGCCGCGGTTTGCCAACCACTGCCTTAGAATACAAAGAAGAGCAAGTTCATACAGCATCTGATTAACGTTATAACAAAATGACAGTAAACAGAACATTATGCAAGGACCTGTTGTATTCCCTATTTTCAAAATTCCAGGTCTTATCTTTTTAACCCACTTCTCACTTGACCTCTGCAGCACTTGGCCCTGTTCACTACTTTCTCCTAGAAACCCTCTTCCCCTAGCGTCTGATACCCCACTTCTAAAACCCTCATCCCCTCTTCATTTTCTTCACTCGCTTCTTCACTTAACAATTGCACTAACAGCACAGCTGGTGTGACTCAGTGGTTGAGCGTCAGGTCACCGTGTGATTCTTGGTCAGGGTACATGCCCAGGTTGCAGGCTTGATCCCCAGTAGGGGGCATGCAGGAGGCAGCCAATCAATAATTCTTTCTCATTGATGTTTTTATCTGCCTCTCCCTTCTCTCTGAAATCAATAAAAAACATTTTAAAAATAACAATTGTACTAACAGTTCTGGGCCATGTGGCTTAGTTGTTGGGCATCTTCCTGTGAACCAAAGAGTTGCCAGTTGGAGCACGTGCCTGTGGTATGGCCGGTCCCTGGTTGGGGGCGTGCAAGAGGTAGCCGATTGCTTCACCCTCACATGATGTTTCTCTTCCCCTCACCCTTTCTCTAAGTCAATTTTAGAATCTTAAATAAAAATAGCACTAACAATCACTGTATACGACTGTGACATACAGAGCTGTGAGTGTGTGCATGTATTGTGCTATTTAATACAAGAACTTCATAACTTAGGTACTGTTACTGTTCACACATTACAAAAAACAAATAGAAACAGAAATAAACTTCCCAAGGCCCACAGCTTGTAACGTGGCATATCCAAGATACAAACCCAGAGAGCTGACTTCATTATGTTATTCTACCTTAACCCCTTCCCCGGCAGAAACGTGTATACTCGTTTTCACAAAATGTTCTTTTTCAGTCGTCGACGAGTATACTAAGAAAATATGGTAACAAAATATGGTTTATAGGAAGACGAGTTACAAACTGTTTTCATAACCAGCATCAAAAATACTATATAGAACCAAAATAAAAAAATTAGTCTGAAAAAGAAACGTTTTTAACAAAAAAATTGTTGGGGAAGGGGTTAAGGAATGAGGCTCTCCTTTTCCATACTACAGGTTTTTCTTGGGCAATGTCATCCATACCCATAGTTTCAACTAATATATATGTTACTTCAGAGGTTGCATATATTATTGCCAAAATGGGATGAGTTCCCAAATCTCTATCTCCAATTCAGAGGTACCTAGAATATAAAATATATCCAAAATGAACTCATCATCTGCCCTGCTCCCCACCCACCAAATTGCTGCTGCTTTATTACAGATGCTTTATCTTCTCAGTCACACAAGTCAGAAACCTGGAAGTTAGCTTTCCTCTTCCCCCACAAACTGTCATTTCTGTCCCATCAATTTATACCCTCCTCTGTATCCCTTTTTAGCTGCCTCATCTCTGTAAAAATGTTATCAATAGCTTTCTGAATGATCATTCATCTAGGTTTTCTACTCTAGACTGTCTTACAAACCATTACAAATATAACTACAAACCAGATCATATAGGCCCCTCTGCTTATCACTTGGTAAAGCCCAGACTACTTAGTCCCTTCACAACTTAGCACCAGCACTTCCACCTCTGCCCCAGCCTCTGTTCCTAAACACAACGCTCTTTCAGACGCCCATGTATTTATATCCCCCTGTACCTGGGATTTCCTCCCTGAATACTATCCTCCATGCCCAACACAAAAGTCACTTCCTCTGTGAAGTCTGCTTATTCTGTCCTAGACTGTCACTTAGTCAAGGACATTCTCCCCCTGCTTTAGTTTCCCCATGTTATATTTTTAGAAACAAGTATCTCCCTAGTAAAGCTGGTTCTATAACAGGCTTTAAAGATACCTCTCAAACACTGACAAAGATGGGAATATCAAGAGGAAGAGGTCTTTGGTTGGAATTGTTAAAAAAATAATTCTATATAGAATGTTTTAGAAATGGGAAGTTTTCCCTATTTGGCCTTATTCCAGAGTTCCTAATAACTCCCTCAGTCATAAGATAAAGCCAACTTTCACTTTTTTAGGAGATATTTGCAGAATTTTTCTTTTTCTCTCAGCCTTCTGCTACCCACATTTGGGCCACTTCACAGCTTGCCAGTACCTTCCCAATGAGTGGGAGGAACAACTCACATCCGTGGTGAAATTGAATCAGTTCTTTGAGATTTTTGGTAATGATAAGTAAAAGTTGGGGATTAGAGGTAAATTCCATTAATCCATGTTATCCCTATGTCAGATTACCTCATTTCTTTAGGAAGCTGTGACTAAGAACTGCAGTATATATGCACATATGTATATCCCCCATATAGGCACTCACATTGATTTATTCTTTAAAAGCAACAACAGAAAATAAAGCTAAGGCATGAAACTTAAAATAAACTCAGGCGTGAAAGTGAAACAAAGACAGAAAGTAGACTATAACTCAATTCTCTGAACTTAACTATTTACTAAGTTTTAGACAGTTTTGTTGACTTCCCCTTCTTTTGAAGAATTTAGGTCCCAGGGAGCAAATTCTTTAAACCCCAGGATTATCTGGCAAATTATTACACTCATAGAAAATTATTTTCATCTAAAAAGCACTATGTTTCCCCATGGATTTGTTCTCTGTTGTTTAGTCATTTAAAAATTCATAATGAATGACATAAAGACATTAGCAAGGTAAAATATGGGGGGAGGTTTCCATTTTCTAGAAAACACTGATTTAAACTAAATATGACCCAAAATGAAATGAGGATCATGTCGATCTGTGTACCAAAGATTAAAGACTTCTTTTAAAAAAAATAAGGAAGGACAGAAACTAATAAATTCTACATTTCTTAACCCCTTCCCCAACAATTTTTTTTTAAAAACGTTTCTTTTTCAGACTAATTTTTTTATTTTGGTTCTATATAGTATTTTTGATGCTGGTTATGAAAACAGTTTGTAACTCGTCTTCCTATAAACCATATTTTGTTACCATATTTTCTTAGTATACTCGTCGACGACTGAAAAAGAACATTTTGTGAAAACGAGTATACACGTTTCTGCCGGGGAAGGGGTTAATACAGTTCCCTTTTAGTAATGGAATTTAAGCATATAAATGAGTAGGTTAATTAAATAATTTACAGAGCTACCATCCAACTGCTGTTTTAAATAATAAAAAGTACACTGATAATATAGATTATCATCTCTAGTTCCTTGTTGTATCAGAGATAACATAAGACAATGAGCCAAAAGAGGACAGTTTAGAGAAACAAAAATTAATTGGTTTTTCCTACCAATAGCTCTGGAGACTGATAGACTTCCATTCACTCGCCAGGCACCAAACCAGACTACACAACCTCCCAGGGCCTCAATTCGCTGCTTTTCATCCTAAATAGCAATGCAATGAAAAGAAGCAAATCATTAGATTCTGGATTTATTCATCTACCTTAACAGTAAACAACAGATATATTCATCAGCTTTCTGGAAAGTTTCTCTTTATTTCTCCTTTGGGAGGTGGGCATGGATGCTGAGATAATGGTGATAATTATGTTATTAAGACAATCTTAATAACCAGAAAATTGCCTTTGTGAAACAGACCATACTTACTTCTCTGTCTGGTTTGTGTGGCTTCATTAGTTCAACAGCTTGGCCCTTTCTCACAAGCATAACCTGGGAATCACCCACCCAGGCTACATGTAGCATGTTGCCTCTGATAAAAGTCACCACTCCTGTGGTCCCACATCTTAAGCTCTGAAAATAGTTTAAATAAAACTAGAGTCAGTAAAAATACATAGATATAAAATTCTAATAACATATATGCATAACCCATTGATAGACAATAGTATAGGGAAGGCCTGGAGTGGGGTGCAGGCTGGGGGGAGGGGGGCAAAAGGGAGGCATCTCCCATAATACTGTCAACAATAAAATTTAAATAAGTAGATACCATTCTCATTGAGAAACAGTTTATAATTGATTCAGACCTTTCGGTTGGGAGCTAGATTATTAATAGCTTGATTTCACAAATAAATAGCAATTTCTATTTCTAAATCTGAAGTTCTCATTTTGATATGCATGTATGTACTTAAATGTGCACACATATAGATCCATTTATCTGTGATATGCAAGGCAGGGATAATTATTCCATTTTATATACAGGTAAGAAAACAATGATAGGTTATGTGACTTGTCCAAGGGCAGGTAACTGATTAGTACACATAAGAGAAATGAAATTCTTTTTCCTGCTAGTCCAGTGCTGAATCCACTATAACAACTCTAAGAGTAAAGATTGCCATATTGTGGGCTCTGTTTTGTTACTGATATACTGTGTGTTTAGGGGGGAGTCCTCACTTTACAGAATAACATGTAAAGCATCTGACTGCCACACAAATGCTCCCATACTCTGGATAGTGAGATAGGAGCCAAGGGATGACATACATTCCCTGGAGTTAGTGCTAAGATGCTTACTAGGATACCTTAAAACAAATAATTTTAGAAGTGAGAACTTTGTAAACTTGTTTTTTGGAACATTGCATAAAGAACTAACAGCCTGGAATTTCACTGCAATAGCTCAGTATCACTTTACTTAATGCTCTTGATACTACTATATTAATATGACATCTCCATTTGACATGAGTCACCACCAAATGAGCATGACTTTCTGTTATTAAGAACTTGTCCTAAATTAGAACCAGTGCGTCATGGGTGGTAAAAGGCCCCTTGTAGCCAATGAGAAAAATAACTCATTTTCCCTATATAGGGATAGTTTGTTATAAATCCTCACCCACCAATAAAATGTCTTCCCACACAGACTGTTCAAAAACTCAGCCCCCTGGAACACATGATAAAGACATTGCAGTGCATATGCCCCGGAGAGAACAGGAGGCAGGGCTGCTTCGCAACAGGAATAGCTGCTTTCTTCCCAGCAGTTAGCAGCACAAGGAGAAAACTTAACTGTTTGTTGAGACAAACCTAAATTACTCAAGAGAACTATTGGCAGGCCTGGGATAAACTAGGGTCACTGGCAACGCAAATAAGTGAACTTGGTCAGGAAAAAAAGTCATACTTTTGAGTACACAGAGGAAAAGGGATAGAACAGAGGATGAGAAAGGCAAGTGATTCTCTTAGTTTCACGATGGTGATTACAGATCATCTCTCAGGGGTCGGGTCTTGTCCTCAGTCAGAATGATGACAAACAGCTGGACAGTGCCAGCACACGAGATAACCCACATCTCTATATGTAGACCTTAGTGGTTGCTGATGGTGGATTTACCTATTAATCTAAATCTGGGGTATAGATGGGAAATATAGACTATTTCTCTTGCCTAATAACAAATAGTTCTGAATTATTTAATTAATTTTAAGCCCCACTACTGCTGTATAGCATAACTATGAGATCAAAGAAATGGATTAAAATGATTACCCTGTTCTCTCCAACCATTTTGAAGAGTTAATGTTTAGGTCATATAATACTATAATTACATTTAAAATTAAAAATTATTATTTCTATTGGGCCCCAGTTAGAAATGAATGTAGAATACCATAGTTAATTATGGACCAATACCCAGACTGGTAATTAAATTTTTTACTTTTAGATCTTAATATAGAGCCCCTGTCATTTATTCAGAGTAAAAACCTTATGTCTGATTAACCTCAAGAAATTAGGACATGAGCTCTGACTTTTCCTGTTAAGAGAATCAGTTCAAGGATTATCTAAGGATTCACTGTCTCCAAGCAAACTTTCCCTCATCAGATACACAGCAAAACACTGCCAACCCATTTAGAACTAAATGCATGGGAGTAATCCCAGCTTCGGTTTCTTTTTTAGACCATTGTTTTAATCTCCATTTCCAGATTTTATCAGCAAAAGTCAGCTTAGAGAGATGGTCCTCATGTGAACCCGCCTTTGTAGAAAATTATAGCTTGGGAGTTTCTATACTGTACATCATAGCACCCCACTAAAACTCTTCTAAAGAGAGAATTAGAACTACAACAGAATCCAATACTGTGGGTCAAAAACAGTTTGAAAGAGAACTTTAAATAATGCCTGCCCCAAAAGGGAAAATACAAATAGCCCTTTAACCACAGATCAGTTGAGCTCAGCCAGTGCAGTCATGACAAGAATTTATGAGAAAAAGGCATACCTCCCTGGCTGCTTTCTGTACAAACCGTTCATCAGTGACCCGAAAGGCCCGGCACAAGGCTT
>NW_006285483.1:1858471-1864764 GCF_000327345.1 Myotis davidii
GTTAACATGCAGGTGAATGGAGGCATAAATGGCAGCATCCACTCCTCCGTGGCCATCAAACACTGCAAAGTAAGCTTGTTCTTCCTGGTCCTGTCAATACAAACAGAGGCCCCTTGCACTGTGGCCCAGATTAATGAGATTAAATGTTTCCCTTTTCTGATATGCCTGATCAACTGCTAAAACACCTGCAATACTAGGGCATATGTGTTTACACCAGAATGCTGGAACACATCATGCCCAATTAGCTCAGGCTGAAGTGCCCTCTCTCTGTGAAAGTTGTCTTGCACCATGGAAACCACCCACATGTATTTGCTTCAAAATTGCTACTACAATTTTGAGGGGAGAGGAAGGAAAAAGAAGGTATGAGGGATTGAACAAAAACTGTTCTGCATTGAGTGATGTTTCTAAAAAGAAAAGCATTTTAATCATAAAATTAGAAACTACAAACAATAGGAAATAATTGGCCTTCCAGCACAAGTCCAATTATGTTAGGTTGTTTAAAATACATAGAGATAATGAAAGCATACACATACTTTTAAACTATAATATCGCCCTCATAAATCATTCATTGTCACATTGAATCCTCACCATAAATAACACAGTCTAAACTGGTTGGCAAAACTTGAACCACACAGATGTCCAAATGCACTATAACACTTCCTTGTCCCCTATTGGAGGATTCAGCTTCCCATTTCCTTGACACCCCCCTCCCCGCCACCCCAAAAATTCCAGAGGAAGGGCTTCCAAACCTGTGCTTTGTCCTGCCAAAGGAAGCCTAATCACAAGATTACATTAAAACCATTAGGTAATTTGCTTCTTCAACTCAAGTATTTAAATCTCAGATCTAGCTTGCTTAGGAGATACATAACTCACTGAACTCTGAGTCCTGGACTCTCTTTAGACAACAGTATTTAATGATTTTTATTTGTAAGTTTTTGACATTCCTTGAGCTCTAGAAGCTTGAATGAGTCTAGGTCCTGTCATTCAAATGTCATTCAAACAAATATCCAAAGTAAACCATATAATTATTTTGTGCTTGTTTTCCTATCTATTAGGTGGGGGTGAGTTGCTATGTCATGGGGATTTGGAAGGACTACTAAAACAACAGGTATATTTGTACTTTGGAAAAGTTCTTTTAAAGAGTATACTACATTTATATAAGTACCACATGTAAATGTCCAGAAAGTAATGATTACACCCAAATATTATTAAGTCTGTACTTACTACAGACATTACAACTAGTTAATTTAGCAGTCTAATGAACACCACCTGCAAGGTTAACTGACTAAATCGATCTATCTAGAACAGTGGTGGTGAACCTTTTGAGCTCAGTGTGTCAGCATTTTGAAAAACCCTAACTTAACTCTGATGCTGTGTCTCATATAGAAATTTTTTGATATTTGCAACCATAGTAAAACAAAGATTTATATTTTTGATATTTATTTTATATATTTAAATGCCACTTAACAAAGAAAAATCAACCAAAAAAAATGAGTTCATGTGTCACCTCTGACACGCGTGTCATAGGTTCGCCATCACTAATCTAAAAAACAGTCCTGGACTGAAGAGTAGTACTCAT
This sequence comes from Myotis davidii, assembly GCF_000327345.1. Taxonomy (NCBI): domain Eukaryota; kingdom Metazoa; phylum Chordata; class Mammalia; order Chiroptera; family Vespertilionidae; genus Myotis; species Myotis davidii. The sequence goes on from NW_006285483.1 coordinate 1,860,051, forward strand.
TTTTATACAACTCAATTGGCAGGATAAGGGTAAAATAGAAAAACAGCATATATAAGCAGTTTTTGAATGATGGGGAATGAGCTGCTGTGGGATTATCATGGGGGGGGGGCAATAATTCCTTTATTGGGACTTGAAACTGCAACTAAACAATGTGAGATCTGTGGAGAGATTCTTAGTATAGCATCAGAAGAAACAGAGGAAGTCTAATGGATTTCTTAAATAATTAGTATAGCTTCTTAAATTTTAAAAAATACTGATGTTTTCTCTATTATAAAGATGGTGTACATTTTTTTGGCCTGATAAAGAAGTGTAAAGAAGTAAATATCTATAATCACACCATCCACAGGTAACCAGTCTTTTACATACATACATATATACATTTTTCAATAAAATTAGGATCATATTATACATTGAGTTTTATATCCTGCATTTCCCCCATGTCATTAAGTATTCTCAAAGACATAACTTTAAATGTATGTGTATTATACATTTTATGAGCATATCATAGTTATTCCCTATATGCAATAATTTAGATCATTTCCATTTTTTATTGACAATGTTTTATAAAAGAGTTATGTCAAACAAAACATCCTTTGGGTTATATTTGCATGGACATGGTAACATATGGAAACAAAGATATCACCTCATCTATCTTGTAATATAAGCACCAGTACTAAACCACCATCACTGCTTATCAGACCTTGACAGTCGGCTTAAATTTAAATTTAACTGCTAACTAAAGGAAGTATTGTGCTTTGTAGAAATGACTACATTGTAATTTCTAAGTTATGGACTTAAGTGAAGGAAAGAGGTAAGTGACAGGCAAAGAAAACAAACCTACCTCTGTTTGCATTAACATAATACACTTAATAGAAAGAGAAGAGGAATATGACAAGAACATGGTTATTAAGTTGACAAGGCTCATATGATCCAATTTGTCAGTCACAGATTCAGGAAATGTAATACCAGCTACTTTCCTATCAGAAACCAAGATTTAAAAAAGGAAACCACATGAAATCAGAAAACTCTCAGTCTCAAATTCATTCTTTTATGTTTGTGTTTTGTGTTGTGCTTCAGCAACATAATGTGGGAACTTAATAAATACCACTTGATTATACTATCAAAATAGTTTCCTTAAAAAACACACAGCTTTATAGTGATATAACAGTTTTCTTTTTTACTTGTATGTCTATAGAATAGCTCTGGAAAGTTACACAAGAAACTGGTAATTCCCTTGCCTTCATGGAAGGGAACTGAGTGTTTGAGAGACAAAGATAAGAGAGATTTTATTTTTCTACTCTAAACCATGTGAATGCATTACCTATTCAAAATAAATTCCTTTTCTATTGTCTAAAGCAAGCAAATTTGTGCCACTTTGCCTGGAATCCTATTCAGACACATCAGACACTATTAGGAGTACAGGGTAGGACAAAAGTCGGTTTGCAGTTGTTTATATGGAAAATAATACAGTAATTAATAATACAAGAATAAACTCCCACCCAACCAGTTGAGCATAGACCTATGAACCAAGCAAGAGGTTACGGGTTCAATTCCTGGTCAGGGCACATGCCCAGGTTGCAGGCTCTATCCCTAGTAGGTGGCATGCAAGTGGCAGCCGATCAATGATTCTCTCTCATCATTGATGTTTCTCTCTCTCTTCCTTTCCTTTCCTCTCTGAAATCAATTTTTTAAAATATATTTTAAAAAAACAACTCCTGTACTCACAACTGTAAACCCACTTTTTAAAATTAATTTCTGTTTATTGATTGATTGATTGATTTTAGAGAGAGGGGAAAGGAAAGGGATAGAAACACCGATGAGAGAGAAACTTCAATTGGCTGCCTACTGCATGCCCCCTACTGGGGATTGAGCCAGCAACCTGGGCATGTGGGCTGACTAGGAATCAAACCAGTAACATCTTGGTTCAATGGGTCAATGCTAAACCACTGAGCCACCCAGCCAGGCTATACACTTACTTTGGACCCACCCTGTATATTAGGAGTTCTTTTAGAAAACCATGACGGTGTTTTTTAATATCTCATTGACCTCAGAAGTGCCCTTTACCTCTAGGTTGAAGAGCATATTAAAGTCAGGAATGCAGACATGTTTGTCCTCCATTTTCCTGCGCATGTTTTTGATGGCATGGATTGATGTCTCATAATAAAGCTGGGGTCTCCGGCGGAGAGGGAAGTCTTTCACCCAGCTGCAGCAAATCTCATGTAGTTTGCTGAAGACAGAACGGGCCAATTTCACTGTCTCAATCTCTGTGAAAGAAATACAGAAACCCCCAATGAAGAGCCTTGTAAAGCTGCTTTTCACTTGCCTGATTGGTAAAGACAGAAGTAGGTCACACCAGTTAATAGAAGAAATTCCTTCTTCTCAAGAGAAACGAAGTATTGCTTCTGAAAAGAGAAAATGACAACCTATCTATTAGAAAATCATCCAGCAGCTGCCACTATGATGATCCTGTTTCATGAGGAGAAACCTCTGTTCAGGGCTGGGTGGTGGCCATGCTGGGTTTTGTCTAGTCCACACAGTGCTCTGGCCACTGCTCTCTAGTTCAGGGCAGTGTCCTGCTCAGTTGGCTGCGATGGTTATCATCTGGAAGGCCAAGCCCCCAATGCTTAGATGAGTGAAATACGAACAGTGGCTCTCCAGCTGATTAGAACATGAAAGACCTATGAGCAACATTATTTATTTATAAACTACAGGGACCAGAAGAGTTTACCTTATCATTTGTCTTTGTCTCCCCTTCTTGGCCTCTTTTCCTCTTTCCAGTTCCCCGTTTTCTCTTCTGTAACTGATTATAACTCAGAAATAAATTATTTTTGTTGATTTGTTTTGTTAATCCTTATCCAAGGATATTTTTCCCCCATTGATTTTTTTAGAGAGAGTGGAAGGGAGGAGGAGGACGACGACGACAGAGAGAGAAACATTGATGTGAAAGGGGCACATCAATTGACTGGGTCCCACATGCGCTCTGACTGGCAGCTGGGAATGGAGCCTGCTCCCTTGACCAGAATTGAATCAGAGACCTTCAGTCCTCAGGCCGACACTAACCACTAGCCAAACTGGCTAGGGCTGTTGATGTCTTTTGTTATTTATTTAAAGCTTTAGGCAGTAGCTTAAATAGTTTAGCCAATAGGTTAACAACATTTTTTATTTCTCTAAGGAAAAAATACTTACATTCTATGTGTGTAACCCTGGATAGAAAAAAAAAGATAACAATCAAAGGATTCTCTATTCCCAGACTATTAAGTCTACTACTCAACCTATTAGCTGGTGTCTGAGACTGACTTGCATCCCTCAGTGTATGGACAGATGTGAAAGAAAGCCTTTTAAGCAACACTGAATAGTATTGACTCTATTGTCTCACATCACCTCCACTCAAGTTGTCCTCTCCTCAAGCTGCAGTTATTGAAATAACCAAGGGGAGATTAGGTTTTCTCAGGACAGTATTTTAGAGGTTCTACTTACATCCCAGGTAAAAAAAAAATTTACAATTCTCAAATTTTTGTTTTACTTTACTAAGTCACATATAGCTTGACAGCCTGAGAAAATGTGTGCCAGATGGCAAATGGCTGTGCATGCCTCTTGCCATCTACAATACAAGTCCCAAAGAGAGACTGTGTGTTCTTAGAACGGCCTGGGAACTTAGTCTCATTTTATATTCCTTGCTCAGACATTGCCTAAATCTCTGACTACAGTTACTTGTTTTCTTACTCAAATTTCTTTTTAAAATGACTGTTCAGAAATTGTTCAGGTTTTTTTGTTGTTTTTCTCATTAACATAATCCAGGGTGGTAAACTATGTTTTGTGGTTTTGTCCCCTTGACATTTTTATATAACTGAAAATCAAGGGTACATTTGAAAGAACAAGTAAAACCTGAGGAGGTGTATATAAGAGGGAAACTGAGGCCAAGAGAAAACACAACATTTTGATGGTTTTAAGTAACTCCAATCTTTTTTTTAAGCACCAGCTGCCAGACACTGTCTCTTTCAGCCAGTAGTTGCCTATGTGTATCACTCCAAATATGTGTTTGGATATGCATTTGACTCAGTCACAACAGAGGATTGCAAAATGATAAATGGATTCGGAAACAAATAACTGATAATAATATAAACCATTACATCATTCTTTGGTTTATATATTACTCTTATTTTATAGACCTGGACTGTTCAATAAAATACCTTTCTAACTGCAGTGTGGCTACTTAAAGTTTAAAAATTCAGTATTTTGGTCATATTAGCTGTATTTCAAGTACACAATAACTGCATACACTCAGTAGCTACTGCACTGGACAAAACAGGTAGAGATTATTCTGTTTTTTTTCTTTTGACCTATTAATACATAAATTATGCTAACAGACTTCCCAATATTTTTGTTTTGTTTTGTTCACTGCTATTTCTAATTCTTTTAATTTCTTTTTTTAGCTTTTTTTTTATTGCTTAAAGTATTAATATTAGCTGTTTCAAGTACACAATAACTGCATACACTCAGTAGCTACTGCACTGGACAAAACAGGTAGAGATTATTCTGGTTTTTTTCTTTTGACCTATTAATACATAAATTATGCTAACAGACTTCCCCCTATTTTTGTTTTTCTATTAATACATAAATTATGTATTAATACATAAATTATGCTAACAGACTTCCCAATATTTTTGTTTTGTTTTGTTTTGTTCACTGCTATTTCTAATTCTTTTATTCTTTT
>NW_006285483.1:1866352-1898888 GCF_000327345.1 Myotis davidii
CTTTTTCTGCATCAATTGATATGACCATGTGGTTTTTTTCTTTCAATTTGTTTATGTGATGTTTCACGTTCATTGATTTGCGGATATTGTACCATCCTTGCATCCCTGGGATAAATCCTACTTGGTCATGATGTATGATCTTTCTGATGTACTGCTGGATCTGATTTGCTAAGATTTTGTTGAGGATTTTGGTTTTAATTTATTTTGTATTAATGATAATTTTCCCCTTTTTGTTTTTAATGTTTACATTGGGATATTTCAAATGGATTTTAGGTAGTCTGAACAGGCATTACATCTGCTAAATAAATTTGTACCAACAGATATGCAGGGTTAGGGATGATATAAACATGAAAAGAACTTTTTTTTAAAAACCTGTTTTTGGAAACAACTAAAAAAAGAGACAAAAGGCATTTCAATGACAGCAGGCCTTATTCAATACGTTCATTTCCCACTCTGCTATATGGAGAAACACAATTTGCCCTGTAGGTATTCTCCTCAGTTCGGTTCACATTGAGTGATTTGGGTTAAATAGATTAAGGGCTTGCAAACAGTCCTGAATTACAATAGAGCATGCTGAATCACAGCAGTGGCATGGAGAATACATTACTGGGTAATCCCTTGGAAAAATATACAATCAAAACGACCAGTAATATCCACCAAAAGAAAAAAATGCCTTCATTTCACTTTTGCTATCCTATGGGAGAGGGAGGATGTCAGAAAATTCTTACAAAGTAGGCATGTAGGGCAGTATTTCAGTCTTGCTACTTTAAGTATTCTTCTGTGGGGAGCGGTATAGAACATTAGAATATAAATAATTGCTGCCTGAAATGAAAAAATAATTTAAAAGAGAAAATTGTTCAAAGCAGTAGTCCACCCCCTAACAGCTGTAAATTACTCATCAGTCTTAATGTCACTGAACTGAGCTGGAGCTGAGTCAGCCATCATCCTGGCTGCAGTGAAGCAGAATTTAATCTCCCTTATCTTTTCATTACAGGGCTTTTACTTTATGCATCAGTACCAGAAGGAAGACCAATGCATTGTAGCAGGAATTCCATCCAACTTGATTCTGGAATAATTTGGTTCCAAGTGAACCAATTACTCTCAGTAAAAACAAGCAGAGGAATTACTTCCTTGCCAATTTTCTGTCAAAATGATCTAGAGAGATAAAGGAAGAACAGGAATGTTTACTGTTATATCTGCCTCAGATTCTCTGGAACCTAGCTACTCTGATTCATTAATATATGCCTTGGTCCTTATGCACCATGTTGAAAAGCAAATGCTTGAAATAGAACAAACAGAATGAAATATTTAAATTCCTTAACAATTTGTAGTAATTCCCTAATTTTTATAAAAATCAGTATTTCTTTAGAGCTTATCTAATATGTATAAGTCTAATACATTAATAAATATACCTTCTTTAATAAATAAAACCTCATAATTTGCCTGGATAAAAGAAGTAAAATGATCCATGCTTCCACTATACAATTAACCAGTGGGTAAACATAATTAAAGTTAGTACTTAGCAGACATTTTCTGTGTATCACTACACATGAGAATATTTTAATATTTTCAAACAAATAATGTAGAATGGTACTCACCCACAGTTCCTTCTGTGCCATCGGTTTCCTTTGGGATGTAATGTGCAGAAAGATCACTCTGCAGGACTTCATCTGATGTCGCTCTGGCTAAAGCAGCAGCCAAAAAGGAAGGGCAATTACTGAAAGAAAAATAAAAGGCTATTTCACTAAGAATTAGGAAACAATTCAGCATGATTAATAATTAGTTATTAATATTTTCTCAAAACAAAATTATATCAGTAAACAATACCCAACACATTTATTGAGTGCATATTATGTGCTAGGCATTCTGCCTAGGCACTGGGTGTGTAGACTGGTGAATAACATAGAAATAGCCCCTGACTTAGTGGGGGGCATAAAATCTAGTTATGGAGATGGGATAAGTAAACAAATCTATACTAATAATAGAGGAATATGCAAATTGCCCAAGACGCCATCACAGTAACATTAACGACCGAATAGCAGGCTGCAGGGGGGCGACAAGGCCAGCAGAGGGGAGCAGTAAGGGGCAACCAGGCCAGCAGGGCGGAGGGGCAGTTAGGGGTGACCAGGCTGACAGGGGAGGCAGTTGGGGGTGACCAGGCTGGCAGCGGGGGCGTTTAGGGGCGATCAGGCCAGCAGGCAGGTGAGCAGTTAGGATCCAGCGGTCCAGGATTATGAGAGGGATGTCCGACTGCTGGTTTAGGCCCAATCCCAATACCATCCACTTCCTTTGGCATGTAATGTGCAGAAAGATCACTCTGAAGGACTTGATCTGATGTGGCTCTGGCTAAAGCAACAGCCAAAAAGGAAGGGCAATTACTAAAAGAAAAAGAAGCTATTTCACTAAGAATTAGGAAACGGGGTTGGGCCTAAACCAGCAGTTGGACATTCCTCTAGGAGTCCCGGATTGTAGAGGGTGCAGGCTGGGCTGAGGGGGACCCTGCCCCCTCTCCCCCATGCACAAATTTCATGCACCAGGCCTCTAGTAGGATATAATTTAAAATTGGAACAAGTTTTATAAAGGAAACAAATGGGGTACAGTGAAAGAAATGAAAGAGAGGTAATTCCTTAGAATGGTTAGGAATGCCATGCCTTGAAGAATGAGAAAGCCTCAGTTATGTAGGGGTGGGAATTTTGGAGAGAATATTCTAGGCAGAGAAAATAACATGTGTACAAACCCTTTCTGAGAGTTTGGTATGTTTGAGGAACTGAATGAGGCCCAAAGAAGATGAAGTATAGTGCGTAAGGGGAAAAATGACAGGGAATATTGTCAGAGGAACAGGCATCTTTGAACCATGGTAAGAATTTGGATTTGCCCGGATCTGTTTGGCTTAGTGGATACAGCGTCTGCCTGCAGACTGGGGGGATCCCAGGTTTGATTCCAGTCAAGGGCATGTACGTTGGTTGTGGACACATCCCCAGTGGGGGGTGTGCAGGAGGCAGCTGATCGATGTTTCTAGCTCTCTATCCCTCTCCCTTCCTTGCTGGGGTCCAGCCCCAGCAGGTCCAGGGGTCCCCAAAGGTGCGGATGGAGTCGGCGAAGAAGGAATGCCACGGAGACAACGTTCAGTTGATCAGCAGCCTTGCCAGGATCTCTAGCCACAATCTCCAGCCAAGTTCTGTGTCCATGTTCTCTTGCTAAGTTCTCCAGCCACGTTCTCCAGGTTCTCCAGGCAGGTTCTGTAGCCATGTTCTCTCTCTAGGTTCTCCAGCCAGGTTCGGTTTAGGTTCTCCAGCCAGGTTCGGTCGCCAGGTTCTGTAGCCGGGTTCTTCAGCCAGGTTCTGTCTAGGTTCTCCAACCAAGTTCTGTAGCCAGGTTCTGTCCAGGATCTTTTGCCATGTTCTCTCCAGCGAAGTTCTTGTCTCTAGGTTCTGTGTAGGTTCTGTCTTTTGAGTTCTGTGTCTAAGTTCTCTCTCCTGTTGTCTTGTTGCATCTGTATTTATACCAGTTGATTCTAATCCTATCAATCTCTATTCCAAAGGTTAGGGCGTTTCTTATCTCCATTCCAGGGAGTAAAGATTATGTACTTAAGCATGATTGTTCGCAGTTAAAGTGATTAATTAGATGAGAGAGAAACATCGATCAGCCGCCTCCTGCACATCCCCCACCGGGGATGTGCCCGCAACCCAGGTACATGCCCTTGACCGGAATCGAACCCGGGACCTTTCAGTCCGCAGGCCGACGCTCTATCCACTGAGCCAAACCGGTTTCGGCAATAATATATATTTTTTTAAAAAGAATTTGGATTTTACTCAAAATGTACTGGGAAGTCCCTGAATATTGTGAGCAAGAGAATGCCATTAAAATATTACTTAAAATATTATTAAAATAATACTACTTAAAATATTGCTTTGCTGTGTCAAAGGAAATTGGAAGCAAGCAAAAATGAGTGAGTAACCATTGAGGAGACAGTTGTAATCCAGGCCAATGCTCTAACCACTGGCAACCGGCTAGGACGAACCCACAACCTTTTGGTGTATGGGACGCCGCTCCAACCGAGACATCAGGCTACAGCTGGATATTGAATTTAATACCATATGATCACTGGGTACCAAGACAACTCAATGGGGGAAACAAGTCTTTTCAACAAATGGTGCTGGGACAATTGGATATCCATACAAAATAATCACGTTAGACTCTTCTTATACCATATACACAACTTTAGTCAAAATGGATCACAGACCTAAATGTAAGAGCTAACACTATAAAAATCTTAAAAGAAAACATAACAGTAAAACCTCATGACCTTGAATTAGGCAACGGTTTTCCTAAATATGAAACCAAAAACACAAGCAACGAAATAAGATAATTAAATAGGACCGAAAATCAAGAAAGTGAAAAGACGCCCAGCCTGGTGTAGTTCAGCGGTTGAGCATGGGCCTATGAACCAGGGGGTCATGGTTCGATTCCTAGTCAGGGCACATGCCCAGGTTGTGGGCTGGATCCCCAGTTGGGGGTGTGCAGGAGGCAGCCGATCAGTAATTCTCATCATTATTGTTTCTATCTCTCCCTCTCCCTTCCTCTCCAAAATCAATAAAAAAAATATTTCTAAAAAAAGAAAGTGAAAAGACAATTCACAGAATGGTAGAAAATATTTGCAAATTATATCTGATGAGAGACTAGTATTTAGAACATATAAAAAACTATGTTAGCTCAATAATGAAAACACAACCCAATTTAAAAACGGACAAAGGATATTAATATTTTCCTAAAGATCTATAAATAGAAGAAAACCATAAGAAAAGATACTCAAAATCATTAGTCATTAGGAAAATGCTAATCAAAACCACAACGAGATACCACTTCACACTGAGTAGGATGACTGTAATAAAAAAAAGAGGCAACAAGTGCTGATGACCATGTAGAAAAATTCAAATTCTCATATATTTCTGGTGGGAATGTAAAATGGTGCAACAGCTTTGGCAGTTCCTTATAATGTTAAACACAATGCTACTACATGGCTCAGCAATTCCTATGAGTGGAATATACAAGTGAAAAACATACTTCCACACAAGAACTCAGACATGAATGTTCATAGCAGCATTATTCATAATAGCGAAAAAGTAAAAACAACCAAATGTCCACCAACTGCTTATGGATAAACAAAAGGCAGTAAGTATATTCATGCAATAGAATATTATTCAGCCATAAAAGGAATGAAGTATTGATACATGCTACAATGTGTATGAACCTTGAAAACATGGTACGCTACAGACACTAGTCACAAAAGATCACATATTGGATGATTCCATTTATATGAAAAGTCCAGAATAGGCAATCTATTGTAACAGAAAGTAGAGGAGAGTAGCCTAGGGCTGGGAGGTGGTGCAAACAGGGAGGAACTGCTAATGCGTAGGGGGTTTCTTTTTGGGGTGATAAAAATGTTCTGCATCTTACACTGTAGTGATGGTTAAACAATTCTGAATACACTACTAGTAAAACCACTGAACTGTACTTGTACAATTTAAGAGTGCAATTTTTACAGTATGTAAATTATATCTTTAAAAAAGTCATTGACTTTGTCAAGAACCACTGAATAAAGGCAGTGACTGAAAGGGGATATGAAGACAGGGAAAGTTTGTAGTTTTAGAATGGTGCAGAATCCGACTGCATACTAAATGATTTGACCTAGTAGAGAAAGATTGATAGCTAATGCAGGAGAGAGGGAAGGAACAAAGGAGCAAAGTTCCTGAGAAGGCAAGGAGGGATGATATCCGGTTCATATACAGAAATTTTGACCTTTGATAGGACGAGGCACATTTCCTTAATTGAAAAAGGAAAAAAATAGGGACAGATGCAAGTAGGTTTCCAATTTCTTGGTAGGAAAATAAGGGAGTTCACATCTAATGGTTTGGTTCAACAATAGCTATTGAGGCTCACAATGTTCCAGGCACTGTTCTACTCCACAGGATACATAGATGCCCAAAAAGGACAAAAAACCCTGCCTTTGGAGCTTACATTCTAGACCAGTGATGGCGAACCTTTTAAGCTCGGCGTGTCAGCATTTTGCAAAACCCCGACTTAACTCTGGTGCCGTGTCACATATAGAAATTTTTTGATATTTGCAACCATAGTAAAACAAAGATTTATATTTTTTATATTTATTTTATATATTTAAATGCCATTTAACAAAGAAAAATCAACCAAAAAAATGAGTTCGCGTGTCACCTCTGACACGCGTGTCATAGGTTCATCATCACTGTTCTAGACAATGGCTTCTCAATGAAGTATAAGGCTAGACCAGTAGTTCTCAAACTTTTGCTTGCATCAGAATCACCTGCAGGCTTGTCAAAACACAGACTGCTGGGCCCTAACCTTAGGGTTTCTGACTAAGTAGGCCTGGAGTAGGGCCTGAGAATTCTCATTTCTAATAAGTTCCCATATGATGTTCATGCTGCTGGTCTGGGGATCACACCAATGAGAGCCATTGCGTGATATCATCAACTGGATGGTGAGGGTGGAAAGCACATGGGGCAGGAGGGATGAAGAGAAAATAAATATGAAATAGTCTTATCAGAGAGTAGTAGGACTGTCAAACAGTGCCAAGAGATTATTGGAAGTTTGAGACAATTTTTTAATGAAACCAGTCTTTCTGGTTGCATGTGCTGGAACGTGTAAGTAAAAAAAAAAAAAAATTGTTCATCAAGATTTGAGGTTTTGCAAAGTGATTCTATAAAAGTAAAGAAGAGACATGGGAACTGATTATCTTTTTAAGGACATATTACAATGTTCGACCGTGTACTATTGGCTAAGAAAGAACAGGCATGAGTTGCAAATCAATGTGGTCTAAATGTAATTTTAAAACTGTAATGGGAGTACTTGAGCACATAACCTAGGACAGAATGTTGTAGTCTGAGAACAGAATGTTCTATATGATTTTGGAGCTGGTGTAATTTTTGTGATGACAAGTTTTAGGTGAGACCAAGAAAATTAGTGGTTTAGAAGCAGATAAAGTGACAGTGTTTAAGGTTTAAGTCCCTAAGGGGAAAGGGGACTAGAAATTCTCTATTTTTATCAGTATTTCTCAAATTGTAGGCTATAATCCATTAGTAAGAAAATCAATTTATGAATTGTGACCAGTATTTTTAAAAAAATAGAATAGAGTATATGAAGTAAGGCTAAGTATTCTAGATATACGTGTGTGTGTGTGTGTGTGTGTGTGTGTGTGTGTGTGTGTGTATTGAATCCTGATTTTGATGGGGGAAAAACTGAAAAAAACAACTCCAAAATAGGCAATTACTGCCTTCATAATTATGAAATAAATTGGTGGCATCTTTTGAAGTCCAAATGCTGTATAAACAATATTACCATTTCTCCTTTCATGCTAGGTTAACTGAATTCTTCCTTATGAGTCAAAATTTCCCTTCATACACCTCAACTGTCTTCAGCACTGCTTGTTTTTACCTTTCAATCACGCTTTACTTGAAGTAACTGAAGATACCCAAGTATTTTGCCCAAGGCGACTTTATACTAACAGTATTAACATTTACTTGGTCCTTCTGTTTGTTCTAAAATTTATATTTAAAACCATCTAAAAAATCTTTATTGTTATCTTGTTTCCAAGAATTAAAAAAAAAAGGATATTTGGATCTAAGTTCACTAAAGGTAAAACTTTTGAGAATACAGCAAGAACTATTAGTCTCATTAATGTGTCATCTGCAACTACATTTTTAGTCACAGTTAATGTAATTTCTTACTTTTTGTCAGACAGAATGAAAATATTTTCAGTGAAGTAGGGAGGAGGATTAGCTGACTAATAGCTAGATATAAAACATCAAGCTAGACGCTTCACCCACATCCGATATTCCTACATGTCAGAAAGCTATCAGTAGAGTAGTCTTATGGTTTTGACTCTGAAGTGAAAGTGATTATTTCTAAAAAGTCAGAATTGCAAAATGTATTTTAAAACATAGTCACATTACAGAATATTTGATACAACTCAAATAGAAGGTTATAATTAAAGCTTGTCATTTTAAAGAGAATTCCCAGGAGTGAGTAACAAGATAATAACATAGCAAACCACCCTTTCCCATCATTTCTCATTCAGTGCTTGAAAGATCCTTATACAGAAGGTTTTAAAGTTCGGTAAATATACTGCATAGCAAATATCAGAGGAGGGCCAATACTTCTGGCAAGTTGGAGGGTTGGGTACAGATGTTGTTATATTGAGAACGTTGCTGAAGTAGAGTATGATTAGAAATGTCTTTTAATTTTTCCAGTGTATGTCATTTTGGGGGACTGGCTCTTTTGAAGTCAAATTAATCTTGTCAGGCCCCTTAAATATAGTCCAAAAACAAGCCTTTGCTATTTGTTAACATAAATTATCTGAGATGCTTACCATTCCTATCTTTAAGTAATTCATGTCCTGAGAACAAAAGGAAATGTATTTCATACCAACTTGTTACTTTGTTTTAAACATCAAAGTATAGACTTTATATACTCATAGATAAAAATCCTTGTCTCATTTATGTCTAAGTCACATATAAACTATATGCATAAATAACTCTAAACAATATTGAAATATTAATAGGGGTCCATTTAGTTTTAATTTTTAGTATATAAACATTCTACTTTATTAAAGCTATTTATGTTCATAAATACATGAATTATGTATTTGAATTTCTGTATATACTGACTTTCTCAATGTTATATATTATAAAGCAAGAGTCCAGACTGTTAAAATTCACAAACTGAATTCTGTAAACAAAGCACAAGTTTTATTCTTCAGACACATGAAGTCAATCGTAACTCTTCACTTTTATTTCAAAAATAACCACAGCACAAAACATGCTTGGTAGAAGATTTGAATTTTAAAAGCACGACTGCATTCTAATGACCTTCAACAGTTCTGTACTTATCAATGTTTATATAAATTATTTTATTTTACTTTGTCAGTCTTTTCCCAAATTAGACATTTAAAAAGCCATATAGTATATCTGGGAGCAGTATTTAAGGATAAAGCAGATGTTAAATCATTGTTATGAACTGAAAGTTTAGTCCTCCTCCCTCAAATTCATATGTTGAAATTCTCATCACCACTGGAGGTGGAACCTTTGAACGATCATTAGGTCATGAGGGTTGGGCCCTTGTGAATGGGATTAGTTCCCTTACTAAAGTGCCCTCATCCTGCCCAGCAGGACTGACTCAGATGGTTGAGAATTGGCCTGTGCTCCAAAAGGTTGTGGGTTCGATTCCTGGTCAGGGCACATACCTGGGTTGTGGGTTTGATCTCTAGTATTGATGTTCCTCTTTCACATCAATGTTTCTCTCTCTTGCTCTCTCTGAGCATGAGGATTAAATAAGTAAATAAATAAATGTGCTCTTAACCTTTAAACCATGTGAGGATACAAGGTGATAGTCATCTTTGAACCACAAAGCACACACCTAAGACAGCAAATCTATTGGCATCTTGATCTTGAACATCACAGCCTCCTGAACGGTGTGAAATAAATTTCTATTATTTATAAGCCATCCAATCTATGATAATTTGTACTGCAGGTCAAACAGACTAAGACAATCATTATGGAAACTACTCAAATCCTTATAATTAGTGGATGGAGGCATTAACTATTATATTTGGGTCTTTGTTACCTATATTTTTTAATGTTTCTTCATTTAATTATTTTCTAATTACAGTTTACATAAAATATTAGTTTTAAGTGTACAACATAGCAATTAGACATTTATATACCTTACAAAGTGATCACTCAAGTCTGGTACCATCTGACACATAATAGTTATTAAAATATTACTGACTTAGATTCCCTATGTGGTATTTTACATCCCCGTGACCATTTTTATAACTGGAAATTTGTACTCTTTAATCCCTTTCACCATATTCACCTGTCACCCCAACCCCCTTCCCATCTGGCGACCATCAATTTGTTCTCTGTATCTCTAAGTTTGTTTCTGTTTTGTTTGTTCCTTTATTAGATTCCACATTTAAGAGAAATCATATGGAATTTGTCTTTCTCTGGCTGACTTATTTCACTTAACATAATACCCTCTAGGTCAGCCGTGGGCAAACTACGGCCCACAGGACGGATCCAGCCCGTTCGGCTGTTCTATCCGGCCCGCGGAGCCAAAAGAGCGAAGGGGTCTCTTGCTCTCCCCTCCGCTCCTTCACCAGCAGCAGTGTTAACATGTATTAGTTCACACAAACACTCCATCCATGCTTTTGTTCCGGCCCTCTGGTCCAGTTTAAGAACCCATTGTGGCCCTTGAGTCAAAAAGTTTGCCCACCCCTGGGCTATCCTGTATAATAAAAGCCTAATTTGCTAAGTGTCTGGTCGTCCAGTCAGCTGTTCAACCAATCAAAGCATACTATGCTAGTGAATGCTAAGGCCGCTCAACCACTCGCTATGACATGCACTGACCACCAGGGGTCAGTCAACCGGTTGACCAGGGGTAGTGCCGCTCAGTCAGAAGCTGGGCTCACGGCTGGCAAGCGCAGTGACGGTAGCAGGAGCCTCTCCCACCTCTGTGGTAGC
Organism: Myotis davidii; assembly: GCF_000327345.1. Taxonomy (NCBI): domain Eukaryota; kingdom Metazoa; phylum Chordata; class Mammalia; order Chiroptera; family Vespertilionidae; genus Myotis; species Myotis davidii. The sequence continues at coordinate 1,876,903 of NW_006285483.1, forward strand.
GCTACAGTCCCTGAGGGCTCCCAGACTGTGAGAGGATGCACAAATTTTGTGCACTGGGCCTCTAGTCTGTTAACATGGCTATAGTGGAAACACTGATAGTCCCAAGTGCTGGCGCAGATGCAGAGTGCAGAGCTGTGGGTCTCTCTGCCCTGGTGGGAATGGAAAATGCTGCAGCTGCTCGGGCACATAGTTTGGCATTCGAGTGCATGAATTTTGTGCACAAGGCCTCTAGTTATACATAAAGCTGCAATGAACATGGAGCACATAATATCTTTTTGAGTTATTGTTTGGTATTTCTCTGGATAACTACCCAGAAGTGAAATTGTTGGGTCACATAGTAGTTTAATTTTCTGAGAAATCTCCAGGTGTGAGGTGATATCTCATTATGGTTTCAATTTGTATTTCTCTAATGATTAATGACACTGAACGTCTTTTCATGTACCTGTTGGCCATCTGTACATCCTCTTTGGAGAAGTGTCTATTGAGGTCCTCTGTCAATTTTTTTAATTAGATTGTTTGGCTTTATGTTAAGTTAGTTGTATGAGTTCCATGTCCTTTGGATATGAACCCCTTTTCAGGTGTGTCATTGACAAATATCTTCTCCGATTCAGTAGATTGTCTTTTTGTTTTGTTAATGTTTTCTTTTGCTGTGAAAAAACTTTTTAGTTTGATGTAGTCCCATTTGTTTATTTTTTTCTTTTGTTTTCCTTCCTAAGGAGACATTTCCAATAAATATTGCTAAGAGCAATGCCAGAGTTAACTGCCTATTTTTTTCTACTAGGAGTTTTAGTTTTAGTGCTTACATTTAAGTCTTTAATCCATTTTGAACTTATTGTTGTATATGGTTTAAAAAAGTGGTATCATTTCATTTTTTCTTGCATGCATCTGCCCAGTTTTCCCAACATAACTTATTAAAGAGACTGTCTTTACCCCATTGTATATGTATTTCTCTAATGATTAATGACACTGAACGTCTTTTCATGTACCTGTTGGCCATCTGTACATCCTCTTTGGAGAAGTGTTATTTAGGTTGTTTACCCATTTTTAAATAATTGTTTTTGCTGAGTTGTATGACTTCTTTGTGTATTGTGGTGTCATAAATTAATTGACCATATAGGTGTGGGTTTATTTCTGGGCTTCCTATTCTGTTCCACTGACCTATGTATGTGTTTGTATGTGTTTTCATGCCAGTACTATGCTCTTTTAATTAGTATAGCCTTAAAATATAGCTTGATTTCAGGTAGCATTATACCTCCAACTTTGTTCTTCTTTCTCAATATTGCTTTGGCTGTTACCTAAAGATATTAAAGACTATTGCTTTAAAGACTATACACTGATAGCCTAGCCAGCTTGGCTCAGTGGATAGAGGTCAGCCTGCGGACTGAAGGGTCGCGGGTTTGATTCTGGTCAAGGGCATATGCCTGGGTTGTGGGCTCAATCCCCAGTAAGGGTGCGTGCAGGAGGCAGCTGATCAATGATTCTCTCTCATCATTGATGTTTCTATCTCTCTCTCCCTCTCCCTCTCCCTTCCTCTCTGAAATCAATAAAAATATATTTAAAAATAGATTTATTTTTTAAAAAAGACTTTACATAAATATATCTCAGTTACTCAGAAATCACTTTAGCTCATAATTTAAACATTGTGATTTCTCTATGTTGCTATACGGATTTTTTTTTAACAATGAGTAATTAAGAATTACTACTGACTTTGAAGCCTGGACATACATAGTTGCACACTGAGGGAGGCCTAAAATTTCTGACAACTTACTTGTTATTCAACTAACTTGTTGGAGACAGGAGGTTATAGCAGAAATATAAGGAGTTAGAAAGCCACGTTCTAATTCTAGCTGTGTAACCTTATAAAAGATGCTTAAATGCTGGATTTCAGTTTCTGCAACTGGAAAATTAAGAAACTGTAATAAAATAACTCAAGTCTCAGGTCTAAAAATTAAAATTTTAATTCTATAATTTTATTTCAAATAACATTTTTAATTTCAAAGGTAGGACAAAGGCAGTTTAAAAGTATAAATTAAGACACTCCTGATCCAAACAATGTTTTCACACAGGCCAGCAGAATGGAAATAAACTAACTCTATATATTCCTTTTGTAGACAATATGGGATACTCTATAGACTAGGTGTATTCTTAAAAGTTGGATGTATATTTATTTTGATAAATGTAATCAATCTTTGCAGCAAATCCACTAGTTAGAAAAAAATCCTTCAGATTTTGTGTAACTTTTTTTCTTGAGACACGCTTATTAAGGTTCATATAAAATAATAGTTAGCAACTGGTTATGAAACTTTATATTTATTTCAAATAAGAGAGTACTATTTCCTGCCTCTTTATAAATATTTATTTACGAGAGCTTATTATTCTATTTTCATTCTATAGGCTGATATAATCCAATCTACATTTTCTTTTTAAATTTATTTTTAGTTATGATTTTTCATTAGAGAAAAGAAAAGGTGTCAGATTGTAACTGAATATGAAAGCTGGCTCTCTTTCAGCACTACTAGTATATATTGCTATCTTGATTTATAAAGCAGAAACCACAATAGATTATTCTAGCATAAAAACACATTTAATTTGCATCTTTTTCAAGTATAAAGAGTGGCTAAGTTCTGTTAGATGAATAGAACAGTATTTTATTTGGATCTTTTTCTAAGTTGACTTGTTGGTACCTTCCACATGCATTTTAAGACAATACACATTTCAAGACTGCATACTGAATTCTTGTTATAAACCAAGCCAGGAAGCATTTTCATCACAATGCCAAACCTACACAAATCACTAAAGACATTATTAGATAAATTAGAGGTTTGAAAGTACATCCTTCCTGACACTGGCAACGTAGGCGTTGGCACAGCACCCACAGCTGTGTTTCGGCAGCCTTGGCATAACATTGCTAAGGTAATAAAAATTCTTGAAGGTGGGAAGCTCCCATCAATTAACTTTGAGAAAGATTCATCTGGAGCAGCTTCATCATAGCCCACATATTATGATGCTATCTACTCATTATGCCCTTGCTGGGGGAACAGCACTTAAATGTTGAATTTCTGATCACCTCCCCCCAAGTTAACCTAGAATGACACATTAACCTAAAAATAAAGAAGGCAAATTATCCACCTGACTTGGTATTATTTTTCTTAGTGGACTAAATGAAGTTAAATTCAGCACTGAGTTTTTTTCCTCTTTAGGCTATTTTCTTTCTTTCCACAGCAACCTCTAGGAATGCCACCTGGGTACCCATACTTCACAGATTCTCTCAGCTTCTTTCAATTTACCAAATGACTAGTTCCTGCAGTTCTGAGTTTGAGATCCTCACAACAGAAAGCTCATTCCCTACTGCTACTATTAATGTAATTTTCACAACCACTTGTTCACATTGACCAGGCTGACATTCAAGCAAAGCCAACAGTATCCTAAGTTTTCTGTGAATAGCAATCTAAATGTTAAGCATTTACCAAAGATCAAACTACCGGTAGTGCCACAAGTCCACAAAAAATGAGAGCTTAGCAGTAATTATCTTTCTTGTCATCCTCCTCCATGACCAAAAGGAATAGCAAGTTTACTGAAACTTCTCAGCATCACATTGCTAAACCCCACAGTCTATTCTCAGGTCCCACTAACTTGGGAGCATCTGACTACTGATATTCCCTCCACTTTGAGACACTTTTCTTTAGGATTCCAGAACACCATGCCTTCTGTTACTCACAGGCTTCTGTCTTCTCAGTCTTCCTCTGATGGTTCTTCCTCTTCTTCCTGCACTTGTAACTCCTCTCACTATGTTGCAACTCTTTTACTTTTTTCATAGCCTTTATCAATTTCTTGTACACTACATGAAATTACTTTGTTTATTGTTTATTTTATGTCTCCATTCTTCCTCTCTCTAGACTGCAAAGGTTTTCTGTGTGCTTTTGGTCATTGAGACTTAATGACCAGATCAGTGCCTAGCACACTTATCAATAAATATTTACTGAATGAATAAACTTCTGATTTATATGTGCTTAAAGCATTCCCCAACTCCTTATAATGAATGTTTCTTAAGAGTAGAAAATCAATATATTTACAAAAGAGTATTCTACGTAACATATATTGAATTTGTATCCATGCTATAAAACTTGGGTAGTATCAGTAAATGGGTGATAACCACTGGCAAACAGGAATTAAGGTCATATTTACATTTTTGTTGCCAACTCAAATAACTGGTGTATGCTGAAGTCTCATTTATATTAGAGACTTTAGTCCTTCTCAATAAAAGATAATGTATTTAAATTTCAAAAGTATTCATGGCTTAAAAATTTTTTTTAATCCATGTCCACCCAAGGACATGATTTTTTGAGAGAGAGAGAGAGAGAGAGAGAGAGAGCAAGAGAGAGAAACAGAGAAACAGAGAAACTTCTATTGGTTGCCTTCTATACATGCCCCAACCAGAAATTGAGCCTGCAACCTTTTGGTGTATTATGGGGCTGACACTCCAACCAATGGAGCCACCTGGCCAGGGCTGTATGGTTTTTTAAATAGGAACTCTACTTCAATCAATATTTTGAAATTACTGACGAGTCTTAAGAAATTAGGGAGTTTACTAAAATGATACACAGTTATTCTTTGAAAGACAACTAGAAATAGAACCCTATTTAATGGTTCTAGAAATCCATGTTACTATTTCTGGATATTAACTTAAGTCCTAACCTGTTCCATATTCATTCTGAATACAATACTGATGACAATTATATGTGGGATCCCTAGGCCTGGCTGGCAATCAGGACTGATCTGTGGGGCAACCAGTGGGATGACGGGAGGACGGGGGGGCTCCACTGGCACCCACCTTGGCTGGCCTGAGGCCTGCGCACAGCTCTTGCATTGAGCATCTGCCCCTGGTGGTCAGTGTGCGTCATAACGACTGGTCGTTGGTTCGATTTGCATATTAGGCTTTTTTTATATAGGATCTTGTTTTCAGGGAGAATGATAAGAGTAGCTACCATTTGCCGAAACCGGTGTGGCTCAGTGGATAGAGCACCGGCCCCGGACTGAAAGGTCCCAGGTTCGATTCTGGTTGAGGGCATGTACCTGGGTTGCGGGCACTTCCCCAGTGGGGGATGTGCAGGAGGCAGCTGATCGATGTTTCTCTCTCATCGATGTTTCTGATGCTCTATCTCCCTTCCTCTCTGTAAAAAATCAATAAAATATATTAAAAAAATATTTTTAAAAAAAAGAGTAGCTACCATTTTTTGAATTTTCACGACATGCCAGCTAATGTACTAAAAATTTCACATCTTTTGTCTCTCTTAATTCTCATAATAACGATATGAAATAGAATGTATCTGAAATTCCTAGCTGAAGAACCTAACGATTAGATAAGTTAATAGTAGAGCCACATTTAAAACCCAGATTTATAAGTCCAGAAAGCTATATAGTAAACCTCTAACAGTATATATATGAGCATACCTTGAAAATATTGTGGGTTTAGTTCCAGACCACTGGAATAAAGTGAGTATTGCAATAAAGCAAATGGTAGGTAATCTTTTTGTAGGTGGAGAATCTTGACTTTAATTTGTAAAAAAGGCAACACTTGTGAAGCACAATAAAATAAGGTATGCCTGTAATTGTTTATGCCACGAACATATATGGCAATGCATTATTCAGCTTCTACTGATTGGGAAAACAGATACAAGATAATTGATAAAAGTTGTGTAGCCTGGCCAGCGTGACTCAAAAGTTGAGCGTCGACATATGAACTAGAAAGTAATGATTTGATTCTGGTCAGGGCATATGCCGGGTTGCAGGCCCAATTCCCAGTGTGGGGAGTGCAAGAGGCAGCCAATCAATGATTCTCATCATTGATGTTTCTCTCTCTCTCTCTCTCCCTTCCTTTCTAAAATCAAAAAAAATATATTTTTTAAAGAAAAAAGTGTTTTTAAAAAAAAAGCTAGTTAATAACACAGTGACACAGGAAACATATTATCTGAACTCTGGGCCCTTACTCTAGTTTTTCCGCATATAACGTATATATGTATTCATTTATTTTAATTAAAAAGTAATACATGCCACATTCTTATTGAAAAAATTCAAAGAATAAAGTAAAAAGTAAAGGTAAAAGTTATCAGTTTGCTATATATTATACCCTTCCAGACTTTTTTCTATGCATTTACAAACAGAAAAATACAGCTTTTTTTTGCATTTATTGTAACATAAATGAAATGACATATATATCATTATAAAATGTATTTTTCCCTTAGAATGTATTTTAGAGAACTTTCCATATCAACACACACACACACCTAACTTGTTAGTTTAGGCTGCTAAATAGCTTGTCTATCAATGAACATTTAGATTATTTTAAATTTTTTAATACCATAATGGTGTTTTAGTGAACATCTTTACATGACTTTTCGTGCACAGTGCACAAAGACATATATGCAAAGGTTTATTTCTGGGCTCTTTATTCTATTCCATTGGTCTGTATGTCTTTATGCCAGCCCTACCCTGTTTTGAATACTATAGCATTACATTAAATCAGCAATTGTGAGTCCTTTGGTCTTGTTCTTTTTCAAGATTGTTTTGGCTATTTGTGGTCCCTTAAGATTCCATATGAATTTTAGAATAGGTTTTTCTATTTCTGAAAAAAAAACACAATCATTGGGATTTGGATAGGGATTGCACTGAATCTGTACTTTGCTTTGGGTAGTATTGACATCTTAAAAGTATTACATATTCCAATCAATGAACATGGGATGTCTCCCCATTCAGTGTCTTCTTTAATTTGTTTCAGCAACTTGTAGTTCATTGTACAAGTCTTTTACCTCCTTGGTTAATTCCTAAGTATTTTATTCTTTTTCATGCTATTGTAAATTGAATTGTTTTTGTAATTTCCTTTTCAGATTGTTCATTGTTTGTATATGAAAATACAACTGATTTTTGTGGGTTGGCTTTGTACCCTGCTACTCTGCAAAATTCATTTATTAGTTCCATCAGTTTTTTTGTTCGTTTGCTTGCTTGTTTTTTCTGGAACCTTTAGGGTTTCCTACATTTAAGCACATATCATCATCAGATAATTTTATGATTTGTTTCCAATTTGGATGCCTTTTGTTTCATTTTCTTGCCTAATTACTTTGACTGGAACTTCCAGCACTGTGTTGAAAAGAACTGGGAAAAGTAGGCAGTACTCTATTGCCTAAAGTGGTGAAAGCTGTTCTCATTTATGGTTCACTTAGAAAGGCTGGAGTCTTAAAGATATCAACATCCCAGTTATTTATTTATTTTAACATCCCAGTTATTTAGATAACATTTAGCTCATAACTGTAGCTCATAAAAACAATGTCTGTTCTGTATTTTATTTATTTATTTATTTACTTACTTATTCATTTATTTATTTATTTTTGGTATTTTATATTTAGATTTTGGGTTCAAGAGGCAATGAACATGGCTGAATCCAAATCTTTAAAAGTCCTTGAATAAATAGTTCTTATTTAGGTTTTTAGAAACCTGCATCTTTAAAATATGCATTATTTGTTTAAAAAAAGCGGGGAGGTTGAAGAAAAGAAAACCAAAACTATTTCAGGGAATTTATGGTAGGTAAAAAGTGCCCCACTAACAATAAATGAAACATTATAAATCAGAATCAGTACAGCATTAGATCTAGCCTTACATAAAAGAGGATTTTCTTCTACTTGACACAAATTCCAGTCATCTAAGTAATCTCTACCTGAGAAAGGAATATGCCCTTAGGAATTCTATCAGTTAAATAGTTCAATTTTTGAAGGAACTATTTTTAAATAAGCCATAGATAAGCACCAAACCCCCAATACGGTTGGCAGCTTCAGAAAAGCTTAATTACCCTCTTATTCTTTTAATCATCCAAAGAAACCAATCCAGTGACTATCATGGTATTTATTACCTGCTGTGAGCACAGTCAAGTGGATTCCCCACTGTTAAATTCAGAAAATAAAGTAGGGAAGAAAAAAAAAAATAGGAATGCTGACAGAGAAAATAACAAAATATAGCAACTAGGGACAAAATGAGATTCACAACCTGGTTTTTGATACTGAGAAATATCTGAAAAACTATTTTCATGAATTATATAAAGATATCTAGGAAAATGCATTTGTTCGTAGTGATAGAATAAAATTCAGAGTAAAGATAGAGGAATTTGCTACCATTTTTAAAAAATGCTATTTTTTAGTGAACCAGAGAATAAAATTACTATTGGACTTCGAAATGATCTGGTAGGGTCAATAAGTGAAAACTTAAAAAACAAAAATAAAACAAAAAGTTGGGTCATAAAACATTTTTTCTTTTTTGGAGGAGAACCGTAACAGCACAAAGTATGTATTATTCATAATGAGAAGAAGAAATAATTGGCAATAGACACCATAACAGGATTCAAAATCATTTTACTTTCCAGCTATAGTTTCCCTTCTGAAGTCACCATAAAATTGATTCTGTGCTACATAAGGTAAAAGAAGAGTAGTGGTATCAAGCTGAGCGAATATGATTGCAGAGAGCTATTTTCTATTTTAAAATGGTTTTTGAAAAGATGTCTCCTTAATGGAAATGCTGAATTATAACCTTAGCAACACATCTGGGCATCCCCTTAAGAAAAACTGTCATAGAAGTAAATGAATTGGAAAAAAATAGAAGAATGTATGCTGTATGAAAAAGTGCTACAGCCCTAGCTGGTTTGGCTCAGTGGACAGATCGTTGGCCTGCGGACTGAAGGGTCCTGGGTTTGATTCTGGTCAGGGGCACATGCCCAGGTTTCAGGCTCGATCCCCAGGGGGGGTGTGGGAGGCAGCCGATCGATGATTCTCTCTCATCTTTCATGTTTCTGTCTCTCTCTTCCTCTTCCTTCCTCTCTGAAATGAATAAAAATATTTTTTTAAAAGTGCTCAATCCCTGCCCTGACTGGTTTGGCTCAGTGGATAGAGCATGGGCCTGCAGACTGAAGGGTCCCAGGTTCAATTCCGGTCAAGGGCATGTACCTTGCTTGTGGGCACATCCCCAGTAGGGGGTGTGCAGGAGGCAGCTGATTGATGTTTCTCTCTCATCGATGTTTCTAACTCTCTATCCCTCTCCCTTCCTCTCTGTAAAAAATCAATAAAAAATATTTTTTTAAAAAAGTGCTCAATCTTCTAGCTAGGAAAACAAACATAAGCAGTAATAATAGACAGTAATAATAAGCAACAATTAAATTATTAACTCTAGGTCTAATGGGGGAAAATCTCATGCATCAGGTATACCCTTTAATTTCCAATGAATATGGACAATTCTTTTAGTTACTCTGTTGCTAGCTAATTAAAATATAGTATCACATATTTGTATGGAACTTTGCAAAAGGTTTCACATATATTTCCTTGGCTATCTCTTATTAAACCCTGTGAGGTAGGTATAATAGACATTAAAATGTAAAAAAAAAATTGAAGGAACCATAGACGTCAACCTTCAATTTGCAGTTAGGAATTTCTCTCTATAGTATCGCTAATATCTGACTACATTCCTTAGTTTCTGTTATAATTTCTTTAACGACAGGGATATGAAAAATGAACAAGGCTTAGCTGAGTATTTACTTATTTCACATGCCCAGCAGTCCAGGATAATTGTTTAAAGACCCGTTTAATAGCCACCTTTCCCCAGAATCTAGCATACAAAGACCAAGCAGTATTGCAATGAAACACCATTTTCCTTTTTATTCACTGGTGGATAAGTATAAGTAGTCCAATCCCCCAAGATCTGTCCCAAGAGAGTGTCTTTTGTGATCGAGCCAGCAGCACCCATCCCTGAACAATTTAAGCAAGATTACAGGCAAAGTTACACCTGGCAAAACCACCCTTAACATACAATATTTACAAGTGCGCACAACAGACAGATAACTGTTTGTGGCTTACCAGGCACAGCCAGGCAGGATAACCAAGCAAGGACCTTGAGAGGCTACTTGCAACCAGCAGCTGATCAGGCTCGCCCCAGACAGGGAGCTACAGACAACTAACTTCCCCATTTTATGAAGTTACAGTACACTCAATTCTCAAGTTTTAGGTGAGACAATGGGGACTGCTGAAACTGCAGCTGGGGCTCGAAACAGGAAAATTCCTGGCAGCGCTCCAAGTAAGATCTAGGCCTCAGCCCTGGGAACCCTAGTCCAGGCAGCAAGCGGGATCCCTGGTACTCACTCAAGAGGACTTCCCCGCTTGTGTCCCATCTGGGTCGACAGAATATGTCACTGGACAACAAGGGGTTGGGCTGCCTGTCCTTACTTGAGCCAATTAAGCAGAGACAAGTTGAATCATATATGAGCATTTATTCCAATAATGCCAGCAGGATGGGAGAGCAGCAGGTCATCCACAAAAATCTGCTCTCTGAGTGTTTACTTAAATAGGGTCAGGACAACAGCACAACAGAAAATTCTACCTCTATCAGCTATTTTCTGTTTATTGAGAATTTATCATGTGCTAGGCACGTGATCCTTACAACACTTTTAAGGAGCTGCTATAGCTGCTTAATTGGAATATTTTGCTTGAATCTATTTTTCCCCAAACTATTTAATGACCTTTAAAATCTATTTAAATAGAGCACTTCTGAGAATACATATTGAATAGTAGGCATAGCTAAAGATAAAACATGATTATACCCATTTTATAGATGTGGAAAATGAGTTAAGTGAATTAGTCACATTTAGTAAGTAATGGGACAGGACCTAGAATACAGATCCTCAATCTACTAATCCAATATTAATTTCATTCCACATTGTGAAGTCTGTAAGCTACAATGCATTTTATTTTTATTATTATTATTTTGTTCTTCCTCACCCAAGGGTATTTTTCCATTGATATTTAGAGAGAGTGGAAGGGAAGGCTGGGGCAGCGGGGGGGTGGGGGGGCACATCGATTGTTTGCCTCCCACATAGGGTTCAGGGATGGAGCCTGCAACTGACGTATGTGCCTTGACTGTGAATTGAAGCCGGGACCCTTCAAGTCTGCAGGCTGACACTCTATCCACTGAGTCAAACCAGCTAAGGCTACAATGCATTTTAATAGAAACAAATATTATAAAAAGTCTCTTAAATTTACAACAAAAATAAAACTATTTGGGATATAATAATAGTGTCATATGTATTTTTTTGAAGTTACTGATTTTGGCCACTGCAACTGATATACTTGTGGATTGCTACAAAAACAGGCACAAAATCCACCCTCCTTGTCTCTCATCGCCCCCACCCTCTTCTCCTCCTTTTGCTCTGTCTCTCTCCCCCCTCTCTCTTCCGCTCTCTCTCTTCACAAACACACATACCACAAAATGACAATCTTTGATGGTAAGTAGTGAATAATTGTGGGAGATAAGAAGAAATGTCAAAAATCTAGGTTTAAATTAACTTTGCCACAGATTACATATACTTATTTAATGAGTACATTCTAGGGAAAATTAAGTGGATAAAACTTTCAAACATCAGGTCTTGTTCACAATGTTATCTCTATATCAAAACTGTTAAATTCATCACATCATGTTAACATAACTTACCACTGGTAATACTAACCTTGATCACTTGGGTTATAAGACAGTGTTTTCCAGGTCTCTATACTCTTTAATTTAGAAGTGAGTCACCCCTCAAGATGGGGATGGGTTAACTCCATCTCCTGGAAAAAGGCAATTCACTTCTGTGATTTCTTCTCAAAAACTATAACTCTAGTCTACTCATTTGGAAAACATGATCAGATAAACCCAAATAGAGGACCATTCTATAAAACACCTGGTGAGAGCTCCGTAAGACTGTCAAGGTCATAGGAAACATGTAAAGAGTGAGCAACCGTCATAGACTAGAAGAGGCCATGAGACATGATGATTAAATGCAATGTGGATTCTGGATTGGATCCTGGAACAACAAAAAGGACATCAGTGGTAAAACTATGAGTCCCAATTCAGTCTGGAGTTTAGTTAATAATAATGTGCCAATGCTGGTTTCTTAGTTTTGCCAAAGGTCCCATGGTAACGTAAGACGTTAATGTTAGGGGAAACTGTGTAAGAGATAACTGGGGAAATTATCTTACAAGCTTCCTGTAAATCTAAAATTATTCCAAACAAAAGAGTTTACTTTTTAAAAATATGTTCAAGGGTACATGCTTATAAACTTGTTCATTACCTTGCTGACATCACCTACAATTCTACTCTTTCCTCAATCCACTCCAGCCATACTGGCCCCCTGCTACTCCTCAAATATACCAATAATGCACCTACTTCAGGCCCTCTGTACTGCGCATCACTTACTCTGCCTGGAATGACCTTTCTTCAGATACTCATATGGCTCATACCCCTCACTTCCTTCATGTCTCTTTCAAATGTAACATCACTAAAGATTTTTTTACCCATTGTGTTTTTTTAAAAACAAAACAAAACACAGCTCCTTACCGTCTTTCTTATTACTTATTTCTGAATATATTGTCTGTCTCCCTCCTGTTCTCCACAGGGGCGCAGTCAATTTTGTTCACTGCTTTATCACCAGCACCTAGTATATAGTAGGCACTCATTAAGTATTTGTTGAATAAATGGATTACTTCATATTAAAAACAGATTTTAAAAATTCTTCAGGGATATTTTACAAGAACAAAATCTTAAACCAAAGGAACAAACCCCTGCTGTTGTAATTTTATATATCATTATTAACCAGTAGAAGTATTTATAAATACAACAGAACACCTTTCAAACCATCCCTTGAAATCATGTAGATTAGTGCTTATTCATCTGGTCCTAAGACCCACTCCATTCTTTAGTATACAAGAATGTGGTTAAATGTTATCCCCTATTTCTGTTACAATGAAATTAGAGGGAAGAAATGTGGGGGGATTATTTAATACAATCAGAGCCAAAGTGGTAAATTAAAGCCTCTTTTTTATACGTACCTTATAGAGAGGACACCCTCAAACAACTTCAGAATAGTGCTATTTTTTAAATAGGAAGGGCTCTATATCTAAAACTAATTTCTCAGATTTGGAAAGAGCATATGTCATTCAAACAATAATGGTGTCAAATCATATTATATTCTTTAATTTCATATTTTAGCTTGGAAGACCAAAGCCTAAGAGCTAGCTTAATTCTGAAAGTCATATTAAAATCTGTTTCTAACAGGAATGATAGGGCATCTGAAATGGTATCTCAACCGTACCTATATCTAAGCATCACAAATTCCAGTGTTCTTGTGTCAACAAGACAATTGCTTCCACTATATCACAGCCCCACTCTCTGCCAAACTGTTATGCTTCAGACAAGGTTACTAAAATGGTTTTCAGAAGCAAAAAGTGTTTTATTACATTCAAAACTCAGACGGTCCAACCTATGAGGAAAGGCGGGGGGTGCGTGGGAGGGGGTAAGAGATCAACCAAAGGATTTGTATGCATGCATATGAGCATAACCAATGGACACAGACGTGGGGAGGAAAGGGGGGGGGGCATGTGCTGAGTGGTGGGGGTAGCCAGGGAGAGTCAATGGGGGGAAAAGGAAACGTATGTAATACTTTGAACAATAACAAATTTAAGTTAAAAAAAAAAACTCAAGGTACAGGTCAGGTAAACTCAAAGGTATCAAAATAACTGGAATTACTAACAAAGTTGTGCCTATCTCCATGTTTCTGCTGCAGTCATATTACAAGTGGATGAAAAGCCTGATGAGTCACTCATTTATTCAACTAATATTTATGAAATACCTGCAAACACATACCATAGGGCCATCCCTTTTGTGCTGTGGGCCATAGAAAGACATATATATTCCAGTGTTCACCCTCAAGTAGTTTATATAGTCCATTAAGAAAATTAAAACATCATTCACTTGACTATGCTTGGCAGGTATTATGATCTCTACTTGCCAGATGAAGAAATTGGAAGCTGAAAAAAGTTAAGAATCTTGCCCAATCACACGAAGCAAGTGGTAGAATGGTATAGTCATAACATATAGGCGATCAGAGGAGGGGAAATTACTTCTAGCAAAGGTAGGAATCTTTTTTCCTACAACTAGCTTGTATTTTTTCACTTTGAATCTGATTTATATGCTTAATCTGTAACATTTTTAACTCTGCCCCAAATCCAAAAGGTCTTTCCCACAGGCACACCACTACCCTTCACCCAGATTAGCTGCATGTCTAAAAGAATTCAGCATGTCTTATGTCATGATTAAAAGCATTGGCCTTGAATCTGGGTTAAAATCTGTGTTCTGGTATTTACTAAGTAACTATGTGACCTTGACAAGTCACTTAAACTGAGATTTTTATTCATCTGTAAAATGAGCCTACTACCTATTTTTCAGAACTGTTATGGGAATTAAATGACATAATTAACATGTAGTACTTAATAAACAGAGCTACATTATTAGTATTATGCCTGGCTTAGAGTGGATACTTAAAAGTGATAACATTATTTCATCTAGAGGGTTTCATGTGGTAATAATTATGTGGGGTTTTATTCTTTATCAATTAATAATTCATCCTTTCTTATCCCCCATAATTACTTTAAGAAATGTTATTGAAAACCTGTTTTATGCTCTACCAATCCATCAAAACCTCTACTCCTGGCCACTCCATCATAGCCTTATTAAAATATGTGATGGTCTTATTTTGGTTTCTATTATCTGGCTTCCTCCTTTAGAATACACCCAGTGCAAGCAGGAACTTCTTATTTGTTTGTTTTGTGGTTTTGTTTATTAATCCTCTGAGGATATTTTTTTCCATTGACTTTTAGCATGGAAGAGAAGGAGGGAGAAGGGGAGAGAGAGAGAAGGAGAAGAAAGGGGAGAGGAACATTGATGTGAGAGATGCACATCGATTGGTTACCACCCAGAGGGGCCCCAACTAGGGCTGGGGATCACACCTGCAATCCAGTTGCATGCCCTTGACTAGGAATCAAACTTGAGACCCTTTGGTGCATAGGCCGGTGCTCTGACCACTGAGCATACCAGCCAGGGCAAGCAGGGTCTTCTTTTTCTTCACTCCTTATCCCTAGTATCTAGCACTGAAATATTTGTTGACTGGCTGAATGAGTGAATGAATGAATGGGACATGGTCTCTTCTGAGAATGTTAAAGTCTTCTGAGAGGTATACAGTTGAACAGATCATCTTAATATGAAATGTGAGATTGCTAACAAAGTTTCCTATAAGAAGTGATACCTCTTAGTTTTTTAAAGTATTTTTTTCTTTGTTTCTTAGGCTTGCTCTTTTCCTCTAGTGCCATAATATATTAATAAGCCAATTAATACTTATTCAACCTTTACAATGTTTCAGACACTATTCTTAGTGCTTAGTCATTTTTGGGGGTGATTTTTGTTAAATGGCATTTAAATATATAAAATAAATATCAAAAATATGTCTTTGTTTTACTATAGTTGCAAATATCAAAAAACTTCTATATGTGACACCAGAGTTAAGTTAGGGTTTTTCAAAATGCTGACACGCTACACTCAAAAGGTTCACCATCACTGTCCTAGTCACTAGAGCAAAGTGAGCCTAGAGCAAGTTTCTGTTGTGGTTGGGGATGGAGGGAAAGCAAAGGTGAGAGACATGAGTAAAATCAGAGTATCTAGGAAAAATTAAAGACATTCCTGGATTGGAGAGGGCTTCCTGAGGGCTCCCAGATTGGAGAGGGTGCAGATCAGGCTGAGAGACCCCATACACACCCCCAGTGCATGAATGTCATGCACTGGGACTCTAGTATATATATATATATATATAAAGCCAGCAACTGGAACAACAGGTCGCTATGATGCCCACTGCAGCCCAGCCAACTGGCCCAATCAGGGGCGGGGCAGGGCGGAACGGCTAATCGCCTGTGGCCCCTCCTCCCAGGTGGTCCCAATCATCCCCCCATAAGGGGCAGGGCCAGCCAATCTCCCATACTCTCTGTCCCCCAGCTGACCCAGCCCCAATCACCCCCCCACCCCAATCAGGGGTGGGGCTGACTGGCCAACCTTCTGCACTCCCTCCTTCCTGCCAGCCTAGCCTGATCGGCCCCTATTGGGGCGGGCAAGCTGGACCCTACCCATGCACGAATTCATGCACTGGACCTCTATGGGGAGCAGCTACAGGGTTAAGCCTCGGACTGACCTGTTGGCAAAGTCACAAACAAGTCCCAGCTTAGAAGGCACAGTTCTCTTAGCATAATTAGGCTTGACCTTATAATGCTCCCTAGATCTTATCTGGGGAGCTAATGGGCTGAGGGAAGTGCAGGACTCCACCAGGGTGCTGCAGACCCCCCTATAGAGGATAAAGTAGGGCAAGAAGATTGATAGTACAGAACTTAGATTGAGAAGATGTGCCATACTGAGTCTAAAGGAAAAAGACTCTGTATTGATCTTTTAACACATATGCTTGCTAGCAGAGGAGTTAAGGTTACTCCCAGTCAGACGGAATGTTTTATACAAGTGTGTCCATGCTTTTCTGAGGAAGGAAAGGTGCCGGAAAGGTAAATGAAGAGGCATGGGATAAGGTAGGCCCAAGGATCCTTATCCTTAACCCCACTGCAGCCTTTCCACCCCAGGAAAGTGCAGGATTGGCAAGCTATCTCTGGGGTGATAGATCAGGACTCAGGTAATAGCGAAAAGCGCCAATCCTACTCTTAAAATGGATACAAGAGAGCATTTGGGAGGTTTTTTCTTTTTTAGCGGAAAGCTCCAATCCTACTCTTAAAATGGATACAAGAGAGCATTTGGGGTTTTTCTTTTTAATGCCTGCTTTGGATTGAGTAAATGGATTTTACTTAGTTTTAACACATCAAAGTTAGCTCTTGACACAAAAAGAAAAACTGACAATTCCATCAATATAAACCCTTTCTATAAAAACAAAAAAGGGGGAGAAGAATGTTATATGTTAAATTTTTTTAAAATTACAATGCAGAGGGTTGTACAGCAGCCAAAAGGCATCGGGCCTCCTGTACAATAGCCTCTGCCGACTTAGCCCAGTAGAAGGATACACAAACCAGCCAAGAGTTTTATGAGACCTAGTAATGATGTGGGGAAGAGGTTGTGTTTTGTATCTTTCCAGAAGGAGCAGTGCAGCCAATTTGGGTACCAGAGCGTTACCTGCGTCCACAATGGACCCAGAGAAGCTCCTTATCCCATCCTTCAAAGACTGAGAGTTGCCCCAATGATAGCAAAGTGGAAAAAAGAAGAAAAGGAAGGCTACGCAAGGGACCAAGGTGCCAACATGGAGTCAGCTGAAGAAGTTAACCACTGAGGCCCAGCAGATGGTAGAAAAGCAAGAAGTGGAAGCTACTCCCTCAACCATGTTTCTGGCTATGTTAGCATTGGTCAGCTGCCAGTCTTGTGCAGCCATGTCCAAGGACTCTGAGTCAGTCAGCAAAAGAAACTTTCATTTAGGAGAAAAATGTTACTGTAGTTTGATTTCTCACTTATTCCTGTTTTGCATTGGCATTGTTTTGTTATTGTTTTAATAGTCGGAGTTTTGTTCTTGATGCTTAAGTTTTACTGTCATTATGGTAGCTTAGAAACTTTCATTATAGTAGCTTAAAAATAAAATAAGGGTGAGATGTGGGGAGCAGCTATAGGGGTAAGCCTCGGACTGGCCTGTTGGCACAGTCACAAACAGGTCCCAGCTTAGAGGGCACAGTTCTCTTAGCATAATTAGGCTTGACCTTATAACGCTCCCTAGATCTTAACTGGGAAGCTAATGGGCTGAGGGAGGTGCAGGAAGTGGCCCAAACAAGTGAAACTCACAAGAACAGTGTAACTATGGTCAAAACAAGTGAAGGTAACAAGAACTGTAGAACTATGGTAACCACTACCTTCTTTACCTCTGACTATAAAATAAAGGCTCAGCTTGCCTCTGGATCTCTCTCTGTGGCCTCAGCCAGGCACAGGGAAGATCCACGGAGACTAAAGAGAGCTATGCTGATCATCCCTCATTGGGAATCAAGCCCGCAAACTGGGCATGTACCCTAACCGGGAATTGAACCGTCACCTCCTGGTTCATGGGTCACCACTCAACCACTAAGTCACACCAGCCAGGCTCCAATTGCATACTTTCATAATAGTATCATTTTCTTTTGTTGTACTCTAATTGATTTACTCATATTTTATCTAGTCTGCAAGATCCTTGAGGGTGAAAACATAGTATATTCAACTTTATTCTTTTCTTGGCTCTTAGAATAGTCTAGGCCTCAATTAATGATTGTTGAGTGTTCCAGAAATTATTTCAAATTCAAGTAAAAGTCATGATAATACTATCAGATCTAGGTTATATGACTCATTATAGATCTGTGGTACTTTGCTATTCCTTAATGTCTACTGAAAATGCACAATAATAATATATTTTATTTGGAAGATATTACCATTTACGGGGGGAAAGCCTATGTAACAGGATGTTTTACTCTGATTTTTACAGCAATAAGAGATAATATCCAAGTCACTCATTTTATCAATCTTGTTTTGTTTATAAATATAGAATCATCTATAATAATCTAAAGCCTCTTCCTACCAGTACTCAATAAAAACTGAAAAACTTAGAAGTAGCCCTTGGCAGAGAGATGGGGTGGCATGTGTATGTCTATAGGTGTACATGTAAGAGGCAGGGTAATTTGTTAAGATCTTAATTTGCATTTTGTTCTCCATTAATTTTTTCCTTTCTCCCATTCTAAGAAGGTAACCAGGTTTGGGGGTTCCAATATTTATGAAAAATTTGAATTACTGAGTAAAAAAATTGAAGTTACTTGTGGATAACTGCTTTCTAACTTTCACTTTTGGGGGTTTAAGTTAAAGGCAAAGCCTTTGAGGGCTGTCAGGGAGCCTGGGAAAGAGCCTCCTAAACCCAACTTCCCCAGACTGGAAAAGGTTCAATAATATCAGGCATAGTAGAGACCTGAATCCTACTTCCTGGCTGTACTTCAAGGAAATGACGAAACTACAGAGAATGACTACATGGAGCACCTTTGGAAGCTATACTCTAGGTCCTGGGGACTCAGTCAGCAGAGACTCCTGTGTACAAGCTTGGCCAAAAAGCAGTAAAGTCATCTTACTTTAAGAAACACATGGATTTATTTCAATAAAGATATGTGTGACCATGATAAACTGCAAACAAGTGGGTTGGGAAAGGAAAGAAAGGAAGGAAGCCTTATTCTTCACGTGCTCCCATAATGACTGAAATGAATCCCCATCTTACCGGGCTGGGTAATTCAAAGTCAGATTTAATTTAATTTATAGGAAATAAAATAATTTCATATTTCTTGAATATATAAATCTGTGGTATAAGTAATTCAACTAAACACAATATGGATTTGTACATTTCTAATATACGTTAATATACATTTTCTTGTTCATTATGTTATTTGTGCTTCACAACCCCTATAGCAGAATAACTGAAATGGTTGCATTTTCAAAGTCTAAAAAGTTTTCCTTTGGAAGCAAAAAAATGATGGCTTTATGGCAAAATTGATTATTGCTGTCAATAAGAAGTTTCTCATCACAAGAAGTATAATACTGCAAGATAAGTTAATAATTTGGATTCAGGGACTGCAAACAAAACATCTGAAGAAGTAGAAGAGGAAAAAGCAACCTCATTAAGTTTTCCCGAGGAAGGCCTATATGTAGACAGAGAATGATGACTCCTTTCAGAAATGCTCCACATCTAAATGAATATATTTTTATTAAAAAACAAAACAAAAACAGAGAAGGATCTCTAGCATCCTTAAATCCACCCATATAAGTCTTAGCTGGGAAAGATAACTATCAAATTCAGGAAAGTGTCTACAATGGAAAGGAAGGGGCAGGCATAGGATTAAGGAAGGGTATGTAGGAGTCCTTCAACTTGGATCTATTGTGCTTAGTTTTAAAATAATCTTTAAACAAATATGGCCAAAAATTAAATATGACAAACAGGGCGGTAGGTGTATGGATGTTTGCTTTGTTATTTTTTCAATGCCAATCTATATTTTTGGAATATTTCAAAATTAAAATCTAGCATAAGCATGTATCCTAGTTTTTACCTGACTATAAATTTCTCTTCTGCAGTTTAGAACCAGGATAGTTTGATACAGAGCAGTGCTCGCCAACTTTTCAGACCTCATAGACCACCAGTGGTCCGCAGACGACTGGTTGGAGACGGCTGATACAGAGCCTAGTGGATTATTGTGCGCAGTAAGTCTTTGTTTGTATAGGACAATTTAAAAGGTAATGGAAAAACTGATTACCTGGTTCATTATACATTCCTTTCCAAATAAAGCAACTTCATCCAAATGAAAAAGAAAAATGGAAATAACCAGAGATGTTCACTGGTATAAAATATATAACTATTTCCATTTTATTATAGACTATATAAGTCTATAATTTTGAATTAAAACAGACCCATTAAAATAAAACACATTTATCTAAATATATACATCCAGTACAAAGGCTTGATCCATTCACTTAAAATTTAGTTTCAATCATGTAACAATCCTGTGTTAAGTACTAAGAATACAGAGATAGCTCATGAGTGTAAACCTATGAACCAGGTCACAGGTTCAATTCTGATCAGGGCACATGCTCAGGCTGCGGGCTTGAGCCCCTGTGTGGGGCATGCAGGAGGCAGCCAATCAATGATTTCTCTCATCATTGCTGTTTTGCTATTTCTCTCTCTCTCTCTTCTCTCCCTCCCTCTCTGAAATCTATAAAAAATATATATTTTTTAAAAAAAAGAATACAGAGATGAATGAGAAAAGGTGCCTATTCTTAAGGAGCTCACAATTTAAAGAAGCCTGACAAAGAATTAACATAAAATGTGATGTTATAAAAAGGAATGCACAAGGTGATATGAAATCATTCAATGAGTATTGGAGAGAATGTTAATTCTGTCTGAAAAAGCTGGGAAAGGTTTCAGAGATAGGGTGACATTTGAGGTGGGACTTAAGTAATGAGTACAAGGTAAACAGAAAAGAACATAATATGTTTCACACAGAAATGAAAAAACATGTATGTATACAGTCAGTCTTCATTATTCATAATCAGTATTTGCAAATCCACCTACTCATTAAAATTTATCTGTAACCCTAAACTTAATACCACTTTCAGAGTCATTCATAGACATACACAAAGTTACAAAAAAATAGGAGTTGCCTGAAGCATGCATTCCCAGCTGAGATCAAAGAAGGTAACACTCTGCCTTTTTGTTTTAGCTATCATACTGTAAACAAGTGTCCTTTTCAGTCTATTTGGTGTTTTTTCCAAATTCTTGTGCTTATTGTTGGTGATTTTGCTGCTTAAAATGGTCCCCAAACATAGTGTTAAGTACTATCTAGTGTTCCCAAGCACAAGAAGGTTGTAATATGCCTTATGGAGAAAATCCATATCTATATAAATAGAAGCCTAATATGCAAAGTGTCCTCTCAGGAGTTCGACCAACCACGAGTTCGATCCTCACTATGACATGCGCTGACCACCAGGGGATGATGGCGCAGGACAAAGGAAGGCCCCAGCCGGCAGCCACTAGGGACCCAACCCATGCACGAATTTTGTGCACTGGACTTCTAATATTTAATAGCCTCATTCAGATGTTATAGTTCTGTTGGCTTTGAGTTCAATGTTAATAAATCAACAATATACATCAAATAATATATTTTTAAGCAGAAACACACACAAGATTGTATTGATTTGTTGATGAAAATGTGACCAGATTCTTTGAAAGAATAAACAAAATTGAAAAACCATTAGCCAAACTCATCAAGAAACAAGAGAGAGGACCCAAATAAATAAAATCAGAAATGAAAGTGAAGGAGTAATCACTGACACCACAAAAATACAAAGGATTGTAAGAAAATACTATGAACAACGATATGCCAACAAGCTGGACAATGTGGATGAAATAGACAAATTCCTAGAAAAATACAATCTCCCAAAACTGAATTAGGAAGAATCAAAAAATCTGAATAGGCCAATAACAACTGATGAAATAAAAGCAGTAATCAAAAAACTCCCACTGTACAAAAGCCCAGGTTTGGACGGCTTCACAGGGGAGTTTTACCAAACAT
>NW_006285483.1:1899546-1902449 GCF_000327345.1 Myotis davidii
TTTTTAAGCGTCTCTTATTGTCTTTTGCCCTTGGCATTTTAATTATGATATGTCTTGGTGTGGTCCTCTTTGGATTCCTCTTTTTTGGGCTTCTCTGCGCTTCCTGGACTTGTAAGTCTATTTCTTTCACCAGGTAAGGGAAGTTTTCTGACATTATTTCTTCAAATAGGCTTTCAATATCTTGCTCTCTCTCTTCTTCTGTCACCCCTATAATTCGGATGTTGATACGCTTGAATTTGTCCCAGAGGCTCCTTACACTATCTTCATATTTTTGGATTCTTTTTTCTTTTTGCTTTTCCAGTTGGGTATTTTTTGCTTCTTCATATTTAAAATCTTTGACTTGATTCTAGGGATCCTCTAGTCTGCTGTTGAATCTCTGTATATTATTCTTTATTTCAGTCAGTGTATGCTTAATTTCTAGTTGGTCCTTTTTCATATCCTTGAGGGTCTCACTAAATTCATTGGCAGTTTCTAGAAAATTCTTGAAAAACCTTATAAGTGTGGTTTTGAACTCTATATCCAGTAGTTTGCTTTCCTCCATTTCTGTCATTTGTGATCTGTTTCTTTGTCTCCACATTTTGGCTGCTTCCCTGTGTTGATAGAGTGGCTTTGTGTCCTAAGTGTCCTATAGGGCCCAGTGGCTCAGCCTCCCCAATTACCTGAGGTGGACATTCTTGGTGCACCCCTTTGTGGGCAGCGTGCACACTTTTGTTGTAGTTAAGCCTTGATTGTTGTTGGTATCACTGGGAGGAACTGACCTCCAGGCCAATTGTCTGTGAGAATCAGCTGTGTCTACAGTGGTAGAACTTCTGTGCTGAAGACACCTTTATGGGGCAAGACTTGCTTCAGTGGGGCTTTGGTGCTCACTGAGTCTGCCCCCTGAGTGTGTCCCTTATGGATCTGAGGAGTTGTAATCTGGATGGTCCCAATCTGAGCACTGGGTGCACGGGCTCTTGTATCTCTAAGGAGGTGCTAATTTAGCCTCTGTCTGAGGCTACCCAGCAGGAGGTACAGAGAGATCTGTAGATTCCTCTTCCTTGTTTGGGGTTTGGAGGTGCACAGAATAGGCCCAGCTGTGAAGCAATGCAAGCTGCTGTGGGGCCTTGAGCCTTCTTTTGGATGTTCTGGGTCTCTGACCCAGCTGCAGTTAGGTAATTTTAGAATTCAAAGGGCCAGCCCATTCATATGCAAAAGCCTCTGCTCGCAACTTGGGTGGGGCAGAGTCTCAGGGAATCAACAGGGCGGAGCAAACAGTTATGGCTGACCCTCAGCCTGCCTGGAGAAGCCCCAGGTCTCAGTGTCCTGCAGTAATCACTGCAAGCACATCTGAGAGAAAGCCGCCCTCGAGTTCCACATGCTGCCAGATAGTCCAGTTTCTCCCCATATGAGTCTGGGTCCCCAGAGACTCGCCCAGAACTGGAGTTCAGAGCCACAGGGAGATTGAGACTCCCTCCCGATTGAAAAAGACACCGGCGTCCTCTGTTGCCAGCCCTTTCTGCACGTGCCTCTGTACCTCTGCACTTTACTTCTGCACCTCCTTAATCTCAGTGTGGTTTTCTCTTTCCTTCTAGTTGTAGAATTTCCACTCAGCCAGCCTTCCTGTGGTTCTGGATGATGTCCGTTTTGTCTTTTAGTTGTATTTTTGAAGTGGTTGTGCAAGGCAGCAATTTCCAGTGTTTACCTATGCCACCATCTTGGTTTCTCTCCAACACTAATTTTTGATAAAAACTCAAAAAAGTGGGAATAGAGGGAGCATATTTCAACATGATAAAGGCCATATATGACAGACCTACAGCCAATATAATACTCAATGGGCAAAAACTAAAACCATTTCCTCTAAGGACAGGTACAAGACAGGGATGCCCACTTTCACCACTCCTGTTCGACATAGTACCGGAAGTGCTAGGTATAGCATTCAGACAGGAAGAAGAAATAGCCCTAGCCGGTATGGCTTCGTGGACAGAGCTTCAGCCTGCGGACTTAAGCGTCCCGGGTTTGGTTCTGGTCAAGGGCACATGCCTGGGTTGCAGGCTAGGTCAGACACACAGGAGGCAGCCAGTCAATGATTCTCTCATCATTGATGTTTCTCTCTCTCCCTCTCCTTTCCTCTCTGAAATCAATAAAAATATATATTTTCAAAAGAAGAAATAAAACGTATCCAAATAAGAAAAGAAGTAAAACTGTCATTATTTGCAGATGACATGATATTGTACATAGAAACCCCCAAAGACTCCATCAAAAAACTTCTAGACTTAATAAATGAATTTGGCTTGTAGCAGGATACAAAATTAACACCCAGAAATCTATAGCTTTTTAAATACACCAATAATGAATTCACAGAAAGAGAAACTAAAAAACAATCCCATTTACAATTGTAACAAAAAAATTAATATACCTAGGAATAAACTTAAAGGAGGTAAAAGACCTGTACTCAGAAAACTACAGTATGTTAAAAAAAGAGACAGAGGATGACATAAACAAATGGAAGAATATACCGTGTTCATGGATTGGTAGAATCAACATCATTAAAATGTCCATACTACCCAAAGCAATCTATAGATTCAATGCAATCCCCATTAAGATACCAACAGGATATTTCACAGACCTAGAACAAACTCTCTAAAAATTCATATGGAAGAAAAAAAAAAAGACCCTGAATAGCCACAGCAATCCTGGGAAAGAAGAACAAAATTGGAGGGATCACAATACCAGATATCAAGCTGTATTACAAAGCCACTGTTCTCAAAACTGCCTGATACTGGCACAAGAACAAACATATAGACCAATGGAACAGAACAGAGAATCCAGAAATCGAACCAAGCATCCATTATGCTCTATTAATATTTGACAAAGGAGGCAAGAGCATACAATGGAGTCACCACTTTAATAAATGGTGTTGGGAA
>NW_006285483.1:1902702-1923608 GCF_000327345.1 Myotis davidii
CAAGAGAAATGAAAAAATGCTCAAAGTCACTAATCATCCGAGAGATGCAAAAAAATGACAATGAGGTATGATCTCACACCTGTCAGAATGGCTGTCATCAACAAATCAATAAATGACAAATACTGGTGAGGATATGGAGAAAAAGGAACCCTCGTGCATTGCTGGTAGGAATGCAGACTGGTGCAACCACTGTGGAAAACAGTATGGAGTTTCCTCAAAAAATTAAAAATGGAACTCCCATTTGACTCAGTAATCCCACTTCTAGGAATACTAGTATATCCCAAGAAATCAGAAACATCTTCAGAAAGGATATATGCACCCCTATATTCATAGCAACACAATGAACAATAGCTAAGATTCGGAAACAGCCTAAGTGCCCATCAGCAGATGAATGGATTAAAAAACTGTGGTACATCTATACAATGGAATACTATGCTGCTGTACTATTTGCAACAGCATGGATGGACCTAGAAAGCATTGTGCTAAGCAAAATAAGCCAATCAGAGAGAAATAAATATAACATAATCTTATTTGTGGAATATAATGAACAACATAAACTGATGAACAAAAATAGAGTCAGAGAAAAAAATATTTTAGAATATTTTTGTGGTTCCAGATATCCACTGGGTGTCTTGGAACACATCCCATCAGATGGGGGAACTACTATTTAACACTAAATGCAAACACTGTTCTAGAACCTGAATGATGGTCACACAATCCCTTATCGAAAACTCTTGGGGTTTACACACTTAATGAATTTTTAAATTACTTGTCTACTAACCTCCAAGACCAATTTTTTCTAAAATGACAAATATAAGAAACTAAAATTGCCACTGAATTACTGAATATTCAGGCAGACTAAGGGATGTCATTGAATTGATAGTATTTAATGTTTAAAAAAATATGGATTATGGTTCTATCACTGTCAAATCCATCTATCACTAATTTTATAATATAGAAGACTAGGTAGTATCTAGAGGACTGAGAAAGATTTTAAATAGGTTAGTACAAGCCCAGCACAGTGAGCATCACCACATACACCAGTTGGTTTAGTATTGTCCCATACACCAAAACGGTTGTGGATTCGATTCCCATTCAGGGCACATAGCTAGGCTGCAGGTTTGATCCCCAGTCAGGACCCGTATGAGAGGCAGCCGATGGATGTTTCTCCCAAACATCGATGTTTTTCTTCCTCTCTCTCCCATCCTCTCTCTAAAATCAATGGAAAATATCCTTATGTGAAGATTAAATAAATAAATACTAGTCTGCACAGTCCATTACCATTGCAAGAAAACCTCCTCAGTATATAAAAAATATCCAGACAAATAAGTAACAAAATCTTTGTACATTAAGGATAATAGGTTACATTGACAAGTTAAAACTAATTTCTCTCTTCTAATCTAAAATGATAGCAAGCAATAATTTTTTATCATATAATAGGATTAAGTTATCTTTTTATATACATATATATTTTTATTGATTTCAGAGAGGAAGGAGAGGGAGAGATAGAAACATCAATGAGAGAGAATCATTGATCAGCTGCCTCCTGCATGCCCTCCACTGGGGATCGAGCATGCAACCCAGGCATATGCCCTGGCCGGGAATCAAACCGTGACCTCCTGGTTTATAAGTTGATGCTCACCACTGAGCCACACCCGCTGGACTATCACGGGCTTTCGACATCAGTGTGTAAAGCAGATCTATGCCATTCCTTACGCCGCTACACAACTCACTGTATAGGTCTGCGTTTAGTCATTTCATCACCACATTTGGACGAGCAGGTTGGGGAGAAGTGGTTTCTACATGAAGCCAGTAGCCGAGACAAAAAGGGATTTGGCAGCTCCAGTCATCAAAGGGGTGAGAACAGCTCAGCATTGAACTGTGGGTTCAAAGTCAGAGTGAATGGCAAGGAGGGGCTTTACCGGCGTCTCAGCTTACAGGAAGCCTTGCCCCATTCAAGGACCAAAACAGAGAGCGTAGAAGAGAGTTGTCTGAGCATGAAACTGAACTGAGCCAGTGACACATGGAATACCATGTCCGCCCCTAATCTGTGGGCGCGGATCCCTTCCCACAAATCAGCACCGTTGTAGTGCCAGGCGGCTGCCAGGCGCGGATCGCCCAGCCGCCGGCAGCGGGGAGCGAGTGAAAGTGGCCCGGGCGTAGATGCGGTTCATCTGGGAGGAGAAAGTCCCACAGGTTTCGTTTGTTTTTAAATCTATTTTTATTGATTTCAGAGAAGGGAGGGAGATAGAAACAGCAGTGATAACAAAGAATCATTGACCGACTGCCTCCTGCATGCCCCCGACTGGGGATTGAACCCACAATCTGGGTATGTTTCCTGACCTGGAATCAAACCGTGACCTCCTGGTTTATAAGTTGATGCTCAACCACTGAGCCACGCCAGCTGGGCAAATGTATCTTTAATGTACTCTCCTCCTTCAATATAGCTTATCTTTGAGGTTCTGCTAAATTTTAGTTGCCATAACAACCTGAGTAAACCTTTATTGCTTCAGACATCTGTAGCTATTTTTAAATGCAACAGCTGGATCTGTCCAGCTAACTTTCTTTTATAAGACACTAAAGCAGTTTTCATTTGCTCTGAATAAGCTTGAGAAAAATGTCAGGGACCATTAAAAGTGAAACTATAAACATATAGAATAAATCAGAAAATGGAAAATTACTGCATTTTCATTGGAGTATTTCCTGAAGAAATATGTTAACGCAAAGCTTTCTAAATTTTCAACCATTTTCTGAATTGAAATTATACTTAAGATATGTTAAATGATTTTCTTCTCTCTGTAATTAAGAAATTCAAGACAATACACAAATAAGTAAACACTAGCATTTACATAAAACAACATTTATCAGCAGTTAAGGCAACATAAATGAATTTAGAGAAACAGCGGAACTGAATCCTTTTTCTTTTCAAAATGATTGTAATGGATCCATTAAAATGACTAATAATAATTAGGCTGGAGAAACGTCTATATTCACTGATATGAGTTTTTTAGTACACATGATTTAAAAATAAAAGGTTTATACTGTAGCATGTAGCAATTGATTAGAAGCTTCTTAGAGAGGATCTGTGCCCATGTTAGAGTTTCAGAAAGTGTTAGCTAATAGATCACCCAGATTAAGACTACTATAGTTAGAACAGCCTATGTTTTTACCCACACAAAAAAAGTTTTAAATTATGTATAAATAAATTTATTGACTGATAATCATTACATACATTTTTAGCCTGGAATGAGATTTTCATCTATGTGCTCATCTCCTTTCAACCCCCTCTCCCTAACTATATTCATGTTTTAAAAGCATATATACAGGGATGGACAAAAGTAGGTTATAGTTGTGAGTATACAAAACACAGTTTATTCTTGTATTATTATTTATTGTAATTACTGTATTTTCCACACGAACTGTAAATCTACTTTTGCCAACTCCTGTAATATCTTGTACATCAGTATATTTGGGAATAGTCTATTAATTTGTATGAAAGTTATTATTTCACACCTTGTTTACATTTAATCTATACTAAATTTTCTAATAATTGCCTTGTAGTAATTAAATAATGTACAAAAGACAATTTCCTAAAGACAAAAGTTAAGAACCAAACAACAGGCAATCCAAATAGCAGTGGCAATGTTATTTCCAAATTTCAAAGGATTGTCTACAGATGCATAAAAACCATTCTCCTATATTCAATACTATTGTATTTTGACATAAAGCATATCCAATTATTAAATGAGGTCTTTTCCCTTTTACCTAAATCTTCAAAGAATAGCATTATCACAACCCTTAAGAAACCATTCCTGTGCCTGGAATTTCAAGTAAGTCTGTCTTTCATACAAGTGCCCACATGATTATTTTCCCATTACTTTTATATTTCCTTTCCTGCCCATTCCAAATTCCTTGAACAATTTATCAGAAATTGTTACATGACAGGAATATGCCCATTTCAGCTTCTCTTCAACTGAATACAATTTTTCTTGTGTAACAGAAATGAGGATAAGAATTTACTTTTATATTTTGCATTTACAGTTTTAAAAGTGCTCACATAAAACTATATTATCTGATGGACATACAATGCTTTGACATAAGAGAGATATTATTGTCAACTTGAAAATCAGAAAAAAAAATTAGGCTAGAAGGGTTTGCTGTAGGTCAAACAAGAAGTGCAATAATAATCAGAACTCAGCTCTCCTGACAAACCCTTTTCACAACACTCTGCTGCCTCACTATTTTGTAAGTGACAAGGAGGAATAAGTGGGGCAACTGACTTTGGCAGCCTGCAGTTGTTACAGACCCTGAACAACACAATCAATTACAATCTACATTCTCCAACAGCAAGTCCTGGCACTATGGCACGTCTGTCTGATATCACAGCTTTCATTATCAACCACAGGCTTAAATTTATGCTTGCTATAATTATAATTCCCCCCCCCCAAAAAAAGCACATCGTATTCCATACAAGAACCATGGATTAGACACAAATTTTTGCATTTCCCAGTCATGGCCAATTAGTGTTTAAAATATGGCCGAAACTGGTTTGGCTCAGTGGATAGAGCGTCGGCCTGCGGACTGAAAGGTCCCGGGTTCGATTCCGGTCAAGGGCATGTACCAGGGTTGCGGGCACATCCCCAGTGGGAGATGTGCAGGAGGCAGCTGATCGATGTTTCTAACTCTCTATCTCTCTCCCTTCCTCTCTGTAAAAAATCAATAAAATATATTAAATAAAATAAATAAAAATACGAATTATCTTAATTCAAAGAGCAAGTTTACAAATGCCTATGGACTACACCTTTAGGAATGTGAACACACTCTATTTTTAGGAAACACTTAAGCCTAGTATAAAGCCAGAACAGAAATGGGATATAAACTGGCTCCCCATCTTTGATATTCTTCCTGCCAGATAACAATATAACAAACATATAAGTTGTTCTAACCATAATTATTAGTTAAACCCATAATAAAATCAGAAAGCAGCTCATATTCTCTCTTCATTTGAAGGCAGAGATTTGGGATTCTCTTTCCAAAAAAAATCATATTTCTCAACTGTACTTTTAAATAATACTGCTGCTCATGTTTTATAATGCCTGCTCTTATTTACATATTTATCTCATTCGGTCCCATGTTTCAGTGCCGTCCTTTTTTCTATTTTCCACTATTCTGCTGCTGCTACTAGCTCACCTCCATTATTATACTAGAGGCCTGTGCACGAATTTGTGCACGGGTGAGGTCCCTGAGGGTGGTCTGCGGGGATTGGGCTGAAACTGGCAGTCCAATGCTGCCTGCTGCTCCTGCCTGCCACTCCTGCTCATCCTGGCCCCACTGCACCTGCCGCTGGCTCGCACCCTGTCAGTCCTGATTGGGAGAGGCTCATGCCGCTATAGCAGCGCTCACCAGCCGTGAGCCCTGCATCTGGCGCCCATCCCAAGGGAGGTGGGGAGCGGCCAGGATGCGATCAGCCCTCCAGGCAGGCAGGGGAACACCCTTGCTGACCCCGGATCCGGATCCATCCTGTTGACGTTTGCACCGGTTGTGGGGAGCACCTGGCGGCCACTTTTGTATCCTTTCTTCCTTGCTGAGCATCTAGGGAGGAGAGGCTGCAGTGCCCGAGGCCAACTTCCAGGAGGTCGGCAGCTCTGTCTGGCAGCTCCAGTCTATTGGTGCCTGGCCTGTTCTACAGAGATTGGACTACTGAGGGAGGGAGCGGCTGCCACAGGGCTGGTGGGCCGCCAGGATGGGTCGGTCAGCTGAGCGGCACTTCCGCTGTGGGAGTGCACTGGCCACCAGGGGGCATCTCCTGTGTTGAGCATCTGCCCCTTGGTGGTCAGTGTGCATTATAGCGATTGGTCGACTGGCTGTTCAGTCATTTGGTCGCTTAGGCTTTTGTATATAGAGAGCTTTCTTTCCATTACTCTTCAATAAGCTTCATCTCTACCTGAGCTGTCTGTCTTCTGCTTGCCAGCTTCCTTCCTGACACTGCTACCTCAATTCCCACTTAAAGCCTTGCCTTCTTCAACAAGTTATGCTTTAAAATGATCTCTTACTTTTCCCTTGATCTCCTTTCAAAATCTCATTACCTTGATGCATCTCAGTTAGGTATTAAAAAAGCTAGTTGATTAAAGGCGCATAACTCAATAGCTGGTGTCATTTCAGACAGAATGGGAGAGAAATTGGGAAACGACAATTTTCATACAATTCACCTCAACCCCCTCCTTGCTTCTAGCAACAAATAATGAAGTTAGTAAACCCAGCCCAGATGGTGTGGCTCAGTGGTTGAGCATCGACTTATGAACCAGTTCGATTCCACTCAAGGCACATGGCCAGGTTGTGTTGTGGGCTCGATTCTGGGAGCAGGGGAAGAGAGGTGTGGAGGAGGCAGCCAATCAATGATTCTCTCATTGATTTTTTTCCCTCTCCCTCCCTCTCCCTTCCTCTCTGAAATCAATCATATATATATATGATTGATTTTTTAAGTTAGTAAGCCCAAGAAAATCCTTTCACTAATCTATCCACTCATAAAAATAAGTTCCTTTCATTATTGAAGAGAACCTCAATACTATTCTAATTTCATCACTTCTACTAGTTTCTTGAGGCCCTCATATTTGCTCTTCAATGGAAGGATTCCATTTCTATTACATTGGGAAAGTATCTGCCCTGCCTAAGCTTAGTTAAATCAAACATCTAAAGTATGTATATCTAAACAAAAATGTGTGATTATTCTGGTCTCTCAGTGGCATCCACTGAAAAAGGGGGTTGAATGTAGTAATCTTTTAAGTAAAATCAAACAGCTTCTTCTTTTTGGTTTTGCTTCGTGGTTACAGCATTGGCCCATGCATTGGAGCGTTGAAGGTTCAATTCCTGATCAAGGGCACATATCTGGGTTGCAGGTTCAATCCCAGGCCCTAGGGGTGAGTGCAGTAGGCAACTCTTTCACATCAATGTTTCTCTCCCTCTCCCTCTCCCTCCTTTCAACTCTCTATAAAAATAAATGGGGGAAAAATATCCTCAGGTGAGGATTAACAACAAGGAGAGAAAGTCCATGTTCTCCCCACCCCTTCTGGGTATCTCCAGAACATGTGCTTCTTCTCAATTATTTATTTCAGAGAAACAATAGGTAGAAGGGTAGTTTTTATTTTCCTACTGAGAATTCTGAAGTTAAGGGCAAAGGTTTAAGTAATTTACACAAGAATTCAATGTTAATAACTTCAAAAGGGAAGATGGGAAAGTGTATGTACTTCTTTCATTGAGCATCCAACATATACTAGTACTAAGCTAGGATATTTCTGATAGCTCATGTAATTTATTCCTTAAAAACAACCTGTGTCACATAACTGCACACAGTTCAAGGGTGTACCATTCATATCCTGGTCTATGTTGGTGGCAAGCAAACAGGCCCAACACCTATTTTTATAAGTAAAATTGTATTAGAATATAACCACACTTATTTGTTTACATATTACCTATGGCTATTTTTGTGCTACAGCAGTAAGGTTGAACAGCTGTGACTGATACGTTATGGCCTGCAAAGCCTAAAATATTTATTATCTTGTCCTTTACAGGAAAAAAGAAAGCCTGCACTTGTCTAGGTGAAAGCCATCCCTGGAATAATACAATACAGAGGCTACCCAGCAGCCCTGAAACAATCTACTGACAGAGGTATTAATAGATGAGAAAACTAATATTAAGTAATATGTCTAATGTTGTGCAGATTTTAAGTGACAAAGTCAACTTTCAAATCCAGATCTTTCCACTAAATCACACAAGACCATGTCATTGGAGGCAGTAATAACACCTCTCATAGCTTTTCTTATAAGCCTTAAAATGTACATGAAAATATTTGAGAAATAGTTGCTGTTATTAATATTATTACAGAATAAAAATCAAACACTTACATAGTTTGGCCTTATATTCATTCTTCTTTTTCCTTTCATGAAATTGAGGCTTTAACCATGCATGCCTCCATATTTACCAATCCCTCAAAAAATGAGTAATTCACACTCCTATTCCCAAAATCATCACTCTATCCAAATACTCCTCCTTTTCTAGAATCAACTTAAATGCCACATTCTTAGTGACACCTTCTCTGATTTTCTAATCAATCTTCATGCTCTTTCCTATGTTCCCCTACAGCACGTTACTGTGAAGTCTTTAGCATCTGTTTCTTTCTATTTTCTATTATTTACTGGTCTATTTCTCCCACTGTATTTTACATTATTTAAGAGACTATTTCTTCTTCATTCTTATATCCAGCCCAACCTCCAAGTGTCTATCAAAGTTCCTTATATATTATAAATATACAATGAATTGTACTCCCTGACATTGTACACCTAGCTCTGCTCTATGTTCCAATCTGTTGCTTATCACACCAAGCGAGGTTGCCTCCAGATCATCTGTCCACTGCTCAAAGACAAGAGGAAAGCTATAAAACTCTTCTAAATGAAATATGCATGGAAATTTCAATTTTTAAATGTTCAGTATGATGTTCAATACTTTAAATGTGAACTCCTCTCTATAATTCAGTAATATTTCTTGAAAAGATTAATGATTGTATCAGGTTTACCAATAGAATTTATTTCCTCATTTAATCTTTAAACCAAATTGTTCATACTCAAATCACAATAAACACAATGTTCCAACTCAGATGTTGGCGGCAGAATGTGTTCACAAATGAACAACCACCCCTACTATCCTGGCAAGAATTAAAGGATTAGCTAAATACAGTAGTCTCCTATATCTATTTTCACTGAGATAAGGAACAATTTGTATATATTTAAAAGCCAAAGGCCCTGAAGGACATCTTAGGATTTTTCACAACTATAGAAGTCCCACTAAGTCAACTTAAATTGGGCTTTTCTCCACCATGTGCACAATTTTTCTATGATAAAGAAATTCCAAGGCATGAGAAAGGTTTTCAAGAAAAAGAAGCTTTAAAAAAATTCCATTATACAAACTAGCCAAGACAAAACTTTTTTGAATAAGATAGAGATTTATATGGGCCTGGTTGGACAAAAAAAGGATCGAGATACATAAACAAAATAGAAGTCTCTGCTATTAAAGAGCTTGAGTTTTCTTTGGGGGAGAAAAAATAAACACATGAAATAACTTGAGAATAATAATAAACATCATATCTTATAGGCAGTGATTCAAAATATTCTCTCATGTCACTACTATATCACAAATTATTATGACTACTTCCCTAAAAAAACCATGCAACGTTATTTGGTCCTTAAAATTGAGACACAGAAATTGAAGGGAAAAAGAAGGAAATTATTTTTCATTTATCATGAATTGTATTCCACTTGCTTCTGAAAGGACCTGAGGAACCCTGAAGAGTAAATCTGTGCCATTTATTGTTAAAACAAAATATATCCCCTCAAACAAGGTAGAAAAATAATTAAATTACCTGAGGTGAGCAGATTACATGTGTACTAAAATTATGAAACTTCGCAATCTCCTACCATTTTCTTACAACATAATGTAAAACTAATACCAATCATATATTTTGCTATGAATTTGGCGTCATAAACATGCTGCGAAGACTATATTAGAGATCTTCATTTTTAGGGTTTAGAGCAGTGATGGCGAACCTTTTGAGCTCGGCGTGTCAGCATTTTGAAAAGCCCTAACTTAACTCTGGTGCCGTGTCACATATAGAAATTTTTTGATATTTGCAATCATAGTAAAACAAAGATGCATATTTTTCTATGTATTTTATATATTTAAATGCCATTTAACAAAGAAAAATCAACCAAAAAAATGAGTTCGCGTGTCATCTCTGACACGCCTGTCACAGGTTCGCCATCACTGGTTTAGAGACTGAAAAAATAAATAAAATTCCTCAGACAGAACTTAGAGACAGAACTTAGATGAAGATCCTAGAGACAGAACTTAGAAGACAGAACCTACACAGAACCTAGAGACAGAAGAACTTCGCTGGAGAGAACATGGCAAAAGATCTTGGACAGAACCTGGCTACAGAACTTGGTTGGAGAACCTAGACAGAACCTGGCTATGATGATCCTAACCAGAACTTCACTGGAGAACCTAGACAGAACTTGGCTGGAGATCCTGGCTAGAGGAACCTGGTTATAATGATCACCCGAAGGCTGCCTCCGTGTCATTCCTTCTTCGCCGACTCCGTCCACACCTTTGGGGACCCCAGCAGGGGTCCAACTAATTCATTATAGAATGAACTTATGGGACTTGAATAAAAATATGAAACATTTCCCAAAAAGGTAATTATGATTATAGTGTCAATAATAAAAATGTTAACAGTTTAAAAAAATAAATAAAGAAATAAATAAATAAAATTCTAAGACATTTGTCCTGCCTTTGACCCTCATCTTTTAATGACAAAGGATAACAATGGTAATGAATAAGGTACTATATGTATTTTTCTTCTCCAGCTAATGATATGAACTACAAAAATAAAACTGTCCTATTAGAGGAACAGCAGGAACTCGTTCAATTTATACCTGCTAAGAAATAAGTAGCATGTTATAGAAACTGGTAAAACAGAACACGTCATAGTCACATAGATGCCTGCAGTTTAAGATAACAGTTAACACAAAAAAAAAAAATTCTCCATTTTTTCCTATTAATTTTATTCTGATTGCACAGTGTATAAAAATAGTAAGAGATTTTTAAGATGTGTAAGACAATTTAAACATCAAAAATAAATTCTAAAATTTATATTTCAAAAGCCAGAATCCTATTTTATATTGCCATAGACACATTATTTGTACTACTTTTTTCCTTCTTAATGGAAAACATTTCATATCTTCCATTTTAGGCAAATAAAATAATAATTTACACTGGTAAAACCCCTATTAACATGTCACATAAAAATGCTAACTAAACTATGAAAATTATCTTGAGATAAATAAACGTAAATTCAAAATCACAAAACAGCCCAGCAGATGTGGCTCAGTGGTTGAACACTGACCCATGCATTGAGAGGTCACCGGTTCACTCGTCAGGGGACACGTTGGGGTTGTGGGCTTGATCCCCAGCAGGGAGCATGCAGGAGGCAGCAGACCAATGCTGATGTTTCTCTCTCACTGATGTTTCTATCTCTCCCTCTCCCTTTCTTTCTCTCTCTCTCTCTCCCCCTTTCAAATCAATAAAAACATATTTTTTAAATCACAAAATATATGAAGCAAGACACTATGATTAAGAGCCAGCAGAAGTACTAAACATGAGACTCAGACCCACAAAGACTGTGGAATTACTTGCTACAGAGTAACTTTTAAAGAAACAAGATTTTATTCAATGAGCAGACTGATTGAAAAGGAACCTAATATAATATCTAAAAACAACATATAATAATTAAAATTAGAAATTTGGTGGATAGGTTAAATATCAGGGCAAATGAACCAGAGGTGAGAATAATAGATTGAACTAGAAGAGAGATCTGAAGAATTTCCTCAGATGCAAAATTAAGACATAAAAGAGATGATGTTAACAGAACGGGAAAGTGTAAAAATTTTTAATAAATTGAACAGAGTTCCAGAAGAAGAAAACAGAAAGAATAATCAAGAGGCAATATTTAAAGAAACAATGGTTAAAGAATTTTTTGAGCTTGAAGAAAATCATAGATTCTCAGATTCAGGAAGCCCAACAAATCATGAGCAGATATATATATACCCAGTGACTGGAACGTCGGAACGACCAGGATGACTGGAATGACTGGTGGCTATGATGCGTACTGCAGCAGCCAACGAGCCTGATCTGGGCCCCGATCAGCCCCTCCACAGCTGGCCCGGCACCCGATTGGCCCCCAATACCCTGATTAGGGGAAGGGCCAGCCGCCAACCGCCCGCAGCCCCTCTCCCTGCTGGCCCAGCCTGATGGGCCCCCATTGGGCAGCCAGCCGGACCCCACCTATGCACGAATTTGTTCACCAGGCCTCTAATAGGAAATAAAAAGAAAACCACCCTAAATGTTGTGAAACTGGAAAACGCCAAAGGCAAAGAAAATATTTTAGAGTCCACAAGAGAGAAAAGACAGATACCTGGTGAACAGACAACTGATTTCTCAATAGCAACAATAAAACTCAGAAGACAAAGGAATAATAACTAAAAAAGAGCTTAAAGGAAATAACTATCAACCTTGAGTTGAAATACATAGGAAAATGATCTTTAAAGTGTGGAAGCAAACAATGACATATTTAAGCAAACAAAAGACTGTCTTTAACTGAACTTCTAAAATTCTAAAGGATGTACTTTAGGAAGAAGGAAATGTCAAAAAATTAAGAAGAGAACTCCCATAAGATCCAGCAATTCCACTTCTGGGCATTTATTTAAATGAAATGAAAACATTACTCAAAAATCTATGCATCCCCACGTTCATTGCAACATGATATACAATAGCCAAGACAAGGCAGTAACTTAAGTGTCCACTGATGGGTAATAACTAAAGAAAATGTGGCCGGAACCGGTTTGGCTCAGTGGATAGAGCATCGGCCTGCAGACTGAAAGGTCCCAGGTTCGATTCCAGTCAAGGGCATGTACCTGGGTTGTGGGCACATCCCCAGTAGGAGATGTGCAGGAGGCAGCTGATCGGCAGGCGTGGGAGGTGGGCAAAATGGGTAAAGAGGGTCAAACGATACAAATTTCCAGTTATAAAACAAGTCACGGGGATGTAATGCACAGCATGGTGACTATTGTACATTTATTTTGCCTCACCCAAGGGTATTTTTCCATTGATTTTGAGAGAGTGGAAGAGGGAAAGACACAGAGAAATATTAATGTGAGAGAAATACATCGATTGCTTGCCTCCTGCATGTGCCCTGACAAGGACCCGGGTAGGGGAGGAGCCTGCAACCAAGTACGTGCCCTTGACCAGAATCGAACCCAGGACCCTTCAGTCCATAGATGGACGCTCCATCCACTGAGCCAAACCGGCTAGGGCTATTGTACATTTTAAAGTGATTAAAAGAGTAGATCTAAAGAGTTCTTATCACAAGGAAAAATATTTTTAATTATATGTGCTGATGGATGTTAATCAGACTTTTTGTGTTGATCATTTTGTGATGTATATACAAACATCTAATAATTATGTTGTATATGTTATATGTCAACTACATTTTAATTTTTTTAAAAACCTGGCTATTTTGCCGAAACCGGTTTGGCTCAGTGGATAGAGCGTCGGCCTGCGGACTGAAGGGTCCCGGGTTCGATTCTGGTCAAGGGCATGTACCTTGGTTGAGGGCACATTCCCAGTGGGAGATGTGCAGGAGGCAGCTGATCGATGTTTCCCTCTCACTGATGTTTCTAAGTCTCTATCTCTCTCCTTTCCTCTCTGTAAAAAATCAATAAAATATATTTAAAAAAAAAAAACCTGGCTATTTCAAAATAGTGTGATACATGCTGTATAGAACACCCACAATCTTGGGTAGTAGAAGTCGGGAGTCAGGGTGACAGCAGTCAGGGAAGAGATCCGAAGGACATCTAACTGAAGTCTGAGAACTGGGTTATGTGATAAATTGAAAGTATAAGATTAGATAAACTACAATACTTATTAAATACCTAAAACAGGCATCAGGGTTCTGTGTCAAGTCAGGAGAAGGTAATAGGTTAGGACCATAAGTACTATGCAAAAGATCACATCTAGAAGTCCTATATGTACAAAGTATAAGGATAAAGATGCCTTTTGTTCAGACAGCAGGTAGGTGTCAAATTAGCAAGAAAAGCACCACAAGGTGATAGCTGATTCTTCTGGTTACATCTTACATCGAGACAGAAAGGTTAGCAATTGACTTTTGCAGTTTTGGGATCAGCTCAGAAAGACATAGGATGAAAGTAGGTGTAAATTTAACCTACGAGAGAGAAGAATAAGCAGGAAAGCGACCAGAAGGCAGAGTAATGAAGACTTCAACTGAGGTGGTTGCAATAAGAATGGAGAGAATCTGAGACATAATTTAAAAAGTGACAATGAAATTGAGGAATAACTGAATGGGGGGGGGGAGGGATGGAAAATAATGAGATGACTATTAATTTTTAGAAATTCTAAAGTGCCATTTGATGAAGAAAGAGGCAGAACCTTCATTTGGGTGTACTGAATGAAAAGTGATCATGTTTTCTATATTATCTTGGAAATATGAGTTTGAGCTCCAGTAAGAGTATAAGGCTAGAGCTGTATGTCTATTACCATAAAAAAAGAGAAAGGTCATTAAATTGCTTTTACTATGCCATCTTTCAGTCCAAAACAGATGTACATTGTATGTTAGGTTTAATAGTCCATTTCTGTGGTCTGTCTATGAAAATTTTCAATTTTGAGAATATGAATGCAACTTAGATGAAGCATCTGCCACCTCATTATTATGATTAATTCAGCTGATCTGGCTGATTGGGTGAGCTCTGTCTGGGTCACTGATCAAAACTAAATATGTCAAATATTTTATCTGAAGGCAAATTCACTGAATCCACCTTAACATTTTAGTTGACAGGATTTGTCTTTCATAATAATACTTTAAAAGAATGTTCAATTTGTTCACCCTAATTCCCTGCTTCTGTCGCCAGAGATTGAGAGGCAAAAAAAGAAAGAGGACTAGGCCTAAAGTCTTCAAATTCTCCACTAATAAAGAATACATACATTGCAATTATATTCTTGAATTTGAAAAATCCTTCTCTGTCCACCTTAATAGCAGCAAGGAATTGGAGCAAAAGCAAATTGAACATTCTTTTAAATGTAACAAAGAACATGAACACTGATCAGCTAGCTAAAAACAAACAAATTTAGGAAATTGCCATTTTGTGAAATGGACTGCTTCAGCTACTTTTCTTACCTCACAGTTACATATGAATCCCTCTTAAAGCTACATCTTCATGAAAGAGAACTAGTCTACCAGACTGAAGAGGCTCACTCTTCTGCCTAGACAAGCATGTTAAACCTGCGGGCCGGCCGAAACCGGTTTGGCTCAGTGGATAGAGCGTCGGCTTGTGGACTGAAAGGTCCCAGGTTCGATTCCGGTCAAGGGCATGTACCTGGGTTGTGGGCACATCCCCAGTAGGAGATGTGCAGGAGGCAGCTGATCGATGTTTCTCTCTCATCGATGTTTCTAACTCTCTATCTCTCTCCCTTCCTCTCTGTAAAAAATCAATAAAATATATTTAAAAAAAAAAAACTTGCAGGCCGCATGCATACCACAACGAATATTTCTGTGGCCCAGCCAATATAATGGTATGTAAGAAACGTTTTAATAAAAACGTTTTAATAATTTTTACAATATCCTGTTGTGCATAATTATTAATAACGAACTACAACATTCATTGATGACTGATTACTATAATTGTGTTGCATTCATTTCCCTTATGCGCCTTATGCGCAGGTGCACCATTTCTCACCACTAATACTAGCAGTGAATATTTTAGCAGCCGATTGCCACATCGTTAGTCTTGTACTGATTTGTTTGGTGTGTGCAACGGGAAATATTTCACTTTCTGAGAACAAGAAAAATAGGTTATTTGCATTACACTTATTAATTTGTGCTGTTATTCAGTGTCTGGTAAGTTAATGTTCAAAAAAATATTCATTTTTATTAAAATGT
Organism: Myotis davidii; assembly: GCF_000327345.1. Taxonomy (NCBI): domain Eukaryota; kingdom Metazoa; phylum Chordata; class Mammalia; order Chiroptera; family Vespertilionidae; genus Myotis; species Myotis davidii. The sequence continues at coordinate 1,918,262 of NW_006285483.1, forward strand.
TCTATTATTTTATGTTAACGATTACTTATTTTAGCCCTTTGTATTCAGCATGTCTCTATCGAAATAAACCTTTGTTTCTATGAAAATTGAAGCTTTTGTTTTTCTGCGGCCCCCATAAACTTAAACCTTGTTTATTTAGCCCAGGATAGCCTTTGAGTTTGAAATGCTTGGTCCAGCAGTGGTTGGCAAACTGCGGCTCGCAAGCCACATATGGCTCTTTGGCCCCTTGAGTGTGGCTCTTCCACAAAATACCACGTGCAGGCATGCATATACAGTGCGATTGAAACTTCGTGGTCCCTGCGCGGAAGTCGGTATTTTGTGGAAGAGCCACACTCAAGGGGCCAAAGAGCCGTATGTGGCTCGAGAGCCACAGTTTGCCTACCACTGGCTCTAGGGCATACAAATAGCTCCAACTGCCTTGTTAATCTTAAGGAAATAGTATCTTTAAATAAAAATCAAGGAAGGAAAGACTTTATGCAGTTTGATGTGCTGAAAGGTTGCAAAAATAGGAACCTGGAATAAGAATTTGTATAAAGAACTGGTATTTCCATGCTTGTGCTTGAAAGAAAACTGTGTTATCTCTGAATGTGACAGAAGCCATTTTTTTCAGACTACCAGCACTTCAAAATTACTGTTTCTTAAGTATCACTTTATTCTTATAATTGTGATTTTCCTCTTCATATTTCAGATTATAAGAATGAGTTATAGATCATTATTTTAAATAATAAACACATTTAATAATTCTACAATTGAAATAGCTACTAACAGCTGAACACTATCATATATACACTGAGTGGCTAGATTATTATGAGCACCTGATGTCTGTAGGCAAATTAGCCATAATTTCGCGCTGAAGTTGCTAGAGGGACAGATCATTATAAACGTCTGAATAGCACAACATACCTAAGTATCGTTGCTGATCAACTTCATCCTATCATGTTGATGGCGTATCACAATGGAGATGGCTTCTTCCAACAAGACAATGCGCCATGCCACGGTGCTCATACTGTGCAGGAATGGTTTCAAGAACATGAGGGAGACTTTACCTTGCTTAGGTGGCCCCCACAATCACCAGATCTCAATCCAATTGAGCATTTGTGGGACGAAGTTAAAAGAACCATCAGGCAGCTGGTTCCACAACCATCAAATCTCACAGAACTGGACAGTGCTATTCCTCAGGCATGGTGTCAGATTCCTTGCATCACCTTTCAACATCTCATGGAGTCAATGTCAAGAAGAATTGCTGCAGTATTGAAGGCAAAAGGTGGCCCAACAAAGTACTGATGGGGTGGTCATAATAATCTGGTTGGTCATAATAATCTGGCCACTCAGTGTATATTATATAGGACTTAGATGTCTTGAACAGAAATGCTATTGTGTATATTCTCCCCCAAATACTAAAATTTATATCTTTAAGATCTCAGGAAATTTTGATTTCTATTTGAGTATTAAAGATTTCTAATTCATTTCCCATTTTCATTTTTATTGCAGCATTTATTCATTGAGTGAAACAATTTCTGTAGTGGTTATGTATGCTCCCCAAATGCTCCCCTTTGAAATGTCAAACACTGTAAAAATGGAAGCAATATAAAATGAATAGTTCATGGTCCCCAAGAATAATGAATTATTAAATCTACAAAGAAAAGTCAGTTTTTAGATTCCCATTTTTAAAAAACAAATTTTGGGCCAATAATGCATTAGTATATTGAATAATGCATTAGTATACTGAATATACAAGTCATGTGTATTCAAAGAACTTCCACAGAAAATAGCTAATCTAATCTTGCCTACTACTATAGAAATCTTGCCATTTAACTGTTAAATGTTCAGTCTGGGAGCCAGAGGAGTTTTGGAGTCACAGTTCTGTATACCATTTTAGCCATTTATTAGTTGTACAACTTTGGGCAAGTGGTCAAATTTTTCTGATTCTTGAATCCCATACCTAATACAATTTGTGAGAAAATTAAATACAACTACACACACAAAGTATTTGGCACTTTGCCTGACTCAATCAGAAGTATCAGCTGCTATTATTATATTAAATGAGCCAACAACAAACATAACACACACTCCAGAATTCCCCAAATCAAAATTATATAACTAGTCTTTAGTTTTAAATATATGTTTAGAAGAAATACTTCCAGAAATTTACCTAAGAAAATTATTCAACACAAGACTAATAGCATAACATGCACAAAAATTACATTATGTATAGCCTATAGATGGAAAATTTGGCAACAACAAAAAAATAATTTGGAAATCTTTTTGCGATATGGAAATTGTGTATCATATATTCAATATTAAGTGAAAAGACAAAATATAATCAGTACATTATCATTGCAACTATAAAATTTATGATAAAGACATTTTAATTTTAATACTTTATCAATGATTTATTAAAACTGGAATGATTTTTCTAAATATGGTCACACAAAATTTTAAAACTTATACCTACTGGCAAAATACTGCAAAAAACAAATTTTTCCAATAACAGGGGCATAACTGAATTGCAGAATACTCATAAAAAGAATAGTATTAAAAAAAAAAGAATAGTATTATTCCTACTGCCCACCTTCACTTTTTAGAACCCTTTCTTTTAAGAGTTAAAATCTCTTTTCGATTTTTCATTCTGAGTTTCTCTCTAATTTAAGTTTCCTAATTATAAGAGACTAGAGGCCCAGTGCACGAAATTCATGCACAGGTAGGGTCCCTAGGACTGGCCAGCGATCAGGGCCTATCTGTGGGGCGACCGGTAGGCAGGGCGATGGGGGGGGGGGCACCCGCTGGCACCTGCTTTGGCTAGCGGCCTGGCGCCGCCTACTTGCCGGCCCCAACCTGGGGCAGCTCCTGTGTTGAGCATCTGCCCCCTGGTGGTCAGTGCGCATCACAGCAACCGGTCGTTCCACAGGTCATTCCGCTGGTCGCTCAATGTGCATATTAGGGTTTTATTATATAGGATACTGTTAGAATTCAATTAAACCTTTTAAACACGTTAATGTTTTGAACGGACAGATTTTTTTCTTAAAGAGGAACAGTTTTTAAATATATTTTTCTTGATTTCAGAGAGGAAGAGAGAGGGAGAAAGAGAATCACTGATTGGCTGCCTCCTGCATGCTCCACACTGGGGATCGAGCTCACAACCCAGGCATGTGCCCTGACCAAGAGTCGAACTGAGACCTCCTGATTCATAGGTCAACACTCAACCATTAGTCACACCAGCCAGGCAAAGGGACATATTTTTAAACACTACCAACATATTAAAACATAGCCTAAGGTAGTTAAATCATCTTCAGGATTTATTTATTGAAACAAAGCAATTAATGATACCTAAAATGACCAATGTGTAGAATTAAAAATGAGGAAATAACACACATCCAAAAATACTTTATTCATGTGTGCCACAGAAACATCAATAAAAATGCACTTTTTATAGAGAAGAATTTAGTAAGCTTTATCAGAAAGAATGTATATTACTAAACATCTTTCAAACATAATTTTTAAATTAGTATGGAAATTTATCTAGCTTTTTTACTTCATAAAAATCTGTTGTGTTCCAATACTTCAAAAATTAAAATTACGAAACTTTCACTTGATTCAATTTATGCTAAAGATGTAAATATTTGCCTCCATACATTTTTTATTTTTACCACAAATGATTATCTACTGCAATCATAAACACCAAAAATGGCACACAAAAACAATCTTTGGACATTCAACTCATTTTAATTAAAGAAACCGGGATATTACTATAAATAATCTTTGAAAGAATGTTTTAGTACTTTTACTAAATGTATCCTCTGAAAGACAAAGTGGATCTGATACAGAGAAACATGCTTACCCTTTCATAAATCTTCAGGAAGTAGGATTTAAGTATAATTTAAATGAGAACACTTTAGGCAGATTAGCATCAGGTAGCATTGAGGAGAGAAATAATCAGGAAAAAAGAGAGAAAGTTTTAACAATTGTTCTAAAAGCCAAATAAGACAAATTAGAAGGCAGAAGCAAAAGCACAAGGTTCTTCAGTTTCCTGATTATGTGGCATTTTGTTTAACATTAGTGACATTTTTATGACTTATAGTTTAAAAACTTCCAGTATCTTTCCAGAGATGCAGTGAATACTAAGTCTATAGTGCCTAATACTGAATGGATGAATAAATGAATGAATAACCTCTGGGGTACTTCTCTGGTCTTTCTTACAGGTTTACTCTCCTTTATTCAGAGAAATAACAGTGAGTCAGAAAAGTCCCAAATGATCTATGTTCTCTCATTTCCATGACTTTGCACATGATAGTCTCTCTGTTAGAATGATTTTCAGCTCCCTCCTCCTTTTGGCTAATTCCTATTTAGTCTTCTAAATTCAATTTTAAGTATCACCTTTCAGGATCCAACAGCCTACCCTGGCACATCTCCCTCAGTGTCCCCATAAAATCCTCTGCATCGCTGTGTACTCTTATCAGTACGCATATAGAGGCAGTAAGATAAGCTTCAGAGTCAGACACATCTGAATTCAAATAATAATTCTAACACTTACTGTGTGATCGTGGATGCTGCTAAATATTAAGTTCTTGATTTTAAAACCGAAAACGACAGCATTTTGCTTAGAATATCACCTCATACATAACAGATTTAATAACTTATTATTCTCGCATTGTACTGTACTTGCAGGTTAGCTTCTCTGACTTTTCCTCTAAACCACACACTTCTTGAGGAAAGGAACAAGTATTTTATTTCTGTGTAAGCAACATGGTAGGCACTTAATAATTTTTGATGACTAAATAAATATTACTCCCAATATAGTAAAATTAATTTGCCACTTGAAATATTTTCTGTAATGAGATGGAAAACAAGTGACTAAAGAAAATAAACTCCATTAATGTCAGTTTCAAAAATGGAAACAGTCTTTATTCACATTGGTTTTAGGATTTACTGTTAATTATACATGTTACGAAATACCAAATGATTTAGTATCTTACTTCAACGCAACTGATCACATCTGCCTCAGGAACTGAATACCTATAATTTTTTCACTGTATAAACTGAGTGGCCAGATTATTATGACCACCTGACGTTTGTAGGCAAATTAGCTATAATTTCGCACTGAAGTTGCTAGAGGGCCAGACCATTATAAATAGGGAAGCAGGTTGTTTACCATGACAGTAGAAGTGATTTTTTTCTGAGGAGATGTGTAAACAATGCGATTTAACAGCCTTTGAACGTGGGATGTATTTGAACGTGACTGGCCAGATTATTATGACCACCCCATCAGTACTTTGTTGGGCCACTTTTTGCCTTCAATACTGCAACTATTTTTCTTGGCATTCACTCCACAAGATGTTGAAAGGTGACG
>NW_006285483.1:1923966-1930726 GCF_000327345.1 Myotis davidii
TACTATGCAGTGTACAGCTAATTTGCCTACAAATGTCAGGTGGTCATAATAATCTGGCCACTCACGTTCAATTATATCCCACGCTCAAAGGCTGTTAAATCGCATTGTTTACCTATATCTTCAGGAAAAAAAACCACTTCTACTGTCATGGTAAACAACCTGCTTCCCTATTTATAATGGTCTACAACTTGAGCGCGAAATTATAGCTAACATGCCTACAAACATCACGTGGTCATAATAATCTGGCCATTTAGTGTATATTAATCATAAAATTACCAAGTAACACATAAGGCTATCTTTATTTAAACAACCACTTAGAAAAGTTATAGTAAATTAGACAACTTTTTAAAACTGAGGAAATTTTTAAACATAGCAAAACTTAATTAAAATCTTTTATACTCCTTACGGAAATGAGAAGAAATTGTTTCATGGTTTGGAAATTTTGACTTAACAATATAAAAATATACTAGTTACTTAATGTAATATTTAATGGACCTTTTCGTTATAATGTTTAATTATTTGGCTTGAGTAAGAGTATTGGTAAGGCCTCTTTCTGGGAGTGCTTTCATTTTATATTTGATCTTCAATATATTTTAATCTTCAAATTATTTTTACAAATCTGCCCTAAAAGCTGATATAATACTTGTCCTATTTCTTCCTCCTTTCCTTGATAGTCAAGGATAGTTTTACTTTAGTATTATATGTTGAACATAAACTGAGTATTTTTACATATAAAATGGAATTCTGACTCTGATGTACAACCTTTACTTTGAGCCATTTTTAAATTCATCATTCAATGGAATAAGAACTTTACAATGATAATGACTCCAAACTATGCCATAGAATATGAACCCAATGGTGGGAAACTGTACACCATGACACTTGTAGAATACAAATGGTCATTGCTTTGTGTTAATTTATATAACCCACTGATTATTACAACCAGTATGTATTTTACTGGCTTCTAAAAAATCTCATACTGGATACATGACATTAACACAGACTCCAAACTGAGCAAAAATATTTCTCTTCATTTTACTTAATTTTTTAAAATGAAAAAGGATTTCTTTCCCAAAGAGACACTATGGTGAGTAGATGACTACTACATTAGGAGTTAAAACTGTATAGAAAACAGGTGCCCTTGATTACTTCAATAATTAATATTGAAATTACAAAATCAAAATCTATTACAGGGTTAGTAAAGTATAAAATGGAAAAAATATCTCCAGACAAACTCATTTGTAGTAAAAGCATAAAAATATAGACCAGAAGGATACAGTCTCAGAATTTTCAGATTATCTCTGGGAAGAAAGAAAAAGGAATAGGTTCAGAGAAGAGAATGACAGTAAAGTCTTCAATTCCATATGAAATTTTTATTTCCTTAAAATAATCTTAAACAATTATGATAATTTGTTGAAACTGCATGGTGGGTATATGGGTTTTGCTTTACTAATTTCCATTATTTTCTAAAGGTTTACATTATTTCATAATACCAATAAATCTTTTTATTTAATATGTATTATTTTATTTTGTTTTATTGATTTCAGAGAGGAAGGGAGAGGGAGAGAGAGAGAGAAACATCAATAATGGAAAAGAATCATTGATTGGCTGCCTCTCTCCTTCACGCCCCATACTGGGGGATCAAGCCTGCAACCCAACCCAGACATGTGCCCTACCAGGGAATCGAGTCCTAACCTCCTGGTTCATAAGTTGATGCTCAACCAATTAGCTATGCCGGCTGGGCTTTATTATTTATTTGTTTGTTAAATATCGATTTGTTGTTCCATTTATTTATGCATTCATTAATTGATCCTTGTATGTGTCCTGACCAGGGATCAAACCCACAACCTTGGCGTATTGGGAAGTTTTTTCTTACATATTATCTGCTTGAGGGTAAACTAGCAAAACCTTATTAGAGGACATTTTAAAACTATGATCAAATGTCTCATAGTTGCCCTGGCCAGGTGGCTCCATTGGGTGGAAGCTTCTTCCAGTACACCAAAAGGCAGGTTGTGGGTTCGATCCCAGGTCAGGGCACATAAGGGAGGCAACCAATCTATGTTTCCCTCTCTCTCTCTCTCTAAAACTTTTTTAAATTAGTCTCAGAGTTGAGCCTCATCTTTCTCCCCCATTGCAGTGGTTCCTCTTGAATAAAGTCTTCCTTAACATCTTTAAAAAATATGTCAATATCCTTTAACATAGTCCAACACTAGAAACATACTCCTAAGAAAAATCAGTCCTGGCAGGTATGGCTCAGTTACTTGAAGCATTGTCCCATACACCAAAAAGTGGCAGGTTCGATTCCCAGTTAGGGCGCATACCCAGGTTGCAGTTGGAGGACTGAACTCAATTTTGGACAGTTTAATTTGAAAAGCATTTTAGACATCTAGGTAGACTGTTCCATTATCTGTCAAAGCAGGGATGGAGATAAAATTGGAGGACATTAGTATAACTACAATTACCAAAGCTAAGGGAGACAAGTCAGCCAGGCTTGAAAGGCCAAGGACCAATAATAAAAGAAAAGGCAATATATTAAAAACTCAGAGAACAAGTGGCAGCCTGAGAGGCAGGAGAACCTGAAAAGTACAGTTAACACTGAATGACTGGTATTTATTTTCTTCTTTTGTTGCTAATGTCATTTTCTTCTTATAATGAACATCTCTCTATATATAAAAGCCTAATATGAAAAGTGTCCCCTTAGGAGTTCAATCACTCGCTATGATGTGCACTGACCACCAGGGGGTGGCATGGAACGAAGGAAGGCCCCAACCAATAGCCAGCAGCTGGGGAAGGGAGGCACCAGCCAGCAGCCACTAGGGACCCTACCCGTGCACGAATTTCATGCACTGGGCCTCTAGTTACTTTAGAATAAGAAAAATATGTAGTTTTAAATTATTACTATAATGCCCATCCATGTATTTTTCAACTTTGTGAGACAAATTTTAATGGTTTTCTGGCCTATCTCAAAGTCATTATGATTCACACTAGAGGCCAGGTGCACAAAATTCATGTGCTCATGGGATGGGGAGTGTCTCTCAGCCTGGCCTGCACCCTCTCACAGTATGGGAGCCCTTGAAGGATATCTGACTGGCAGCTTACGCCAGCTCCCCGGCAGTCAGACATCCTTAGCACTGCTGTGCAGGCATGAGAGGCTCCCACCACTGCCATCTGGGCTCGCCAGCCATGAGCCTGGCTTCTGGCTGAGCAGCGCTCCCCCTGTGGGGGCACACTGACCATCAGGTGGCAGCTCCTGCATTGAGCGTCTGCCCCCTGGTGGTCAGTGCGCATTATATCGACCGGTTGTTATGCCATTTGATCAATTTGCATATTAGCCTTTTATTGTATAGGATAATTCAATATAACTGAATTATTAGTGTCTCTAATCAATGATTTTATTTTCCAAGCCCTTTTTAAAATACACACCCCTCATTACTACTGTAAGCCATCTGGAACTACTTAACTTTGCCAGCATGGTAATTTTCAACTAGTGGCTGGGATATCTGTCTTCCCCCGCCTTGAGAAATCCACGCAGACAAATGCATAACTGAGGAAATACTGCTCTAAAAATGTAGTGACATGTACCTCTAGTAACAACTTAAAGAGTGTTTCTTCCAGATTAAAATAGATTTATCCTCAGTATAATACAAAGAAATAAAATGCATAGTATTGACTCATGTAACCTATACAAGTAGCCTCATATTCACATCCACTGTAAAACCAGTCATAAAATTTGTATTTGCAAATTATTTCAAAGCTAAAAATATCTCACTTTTTTCTTTTTAAACATATTTTTATTGATTTCAGAGAGGGAGAGAGAGAGATGGAAACCTCAGTGATGACAGAGAATCACTCATCAGTGGCTTCCTGCACGCCCCACACTGGAAATCAAGCCCCCAATCTAGGCATGTTCCCTAATCTCCTGACTCATCGGTAGACGTTCAACCATTGTGCCATGCAGGCTGGGTGTCACTACCTCCTTTTAAAAGAGACTCTCTCTCTCACTGACCTCAGAAATCCTAATATCATGTCATTAGAAAACATTTCATTATTTTTCTTTCAAAATGTTACATGTTGTTATCTAGTAGAGGAGTATCTAAGTACATATTTCCCATTTTTAACACTAATGGCAAAAATGTTATCCCAAATACTGCTCTGAAAAACTCTGTTACTAATTATAACTATATTTTGTCCATTTAAACCTTGATCCTTTATTTATCTCTAAGTAACTGCTTATCTCAAGCTAGTCCTGGGCTTTGAATTTACCAAAATGATGAATGATAAGTATATCATTTTTATTCTAAAAGTCTTTTGAGAAGCAAAATGTTGAAAAAAAAACCTTTACTATGTTTTTTAAAAGCAAATTTTCAACTAGTGTATACGAAAAACAGTATTAAGATAAGCACCTTTATTTTTTTCTTCAGAGAACCTGTGTATTTAGCAGCTACATATTGTATACTTCTAAAATACTGACAGAAAAAAACACACTAGAGATTTATGAAATTGGCATTAAACACTGTTAGTTTCTTCTTACACTAGTCCCAACTATCAAAATGGTGAATATATAGTTCAGGTAACTTCACTTAAGAACTTAAGCATGCATTTGACAAGCATGATAATTTTTAAAGAATATTAAGAATTCCCAAAATAAACAGAGTAGGTGGGTACGGTATTTGAGAAAATACTTAGAAAAACAATCTTCACCTTCCCCAAATAGGCAATTCCAACAAATTCCTAATCAGAGTTATTTAAGAATATTTCTTAGGAAATTTGAGAACCCAACATTTCAAATATGTTAAGGAGTTTTTCCATTTATTTGTTGTTCCACTTATTTATGCATTCATTAGTTGATTCTTGTATGTGCCCTAACCAGGGATCAAATCCACAACCTTGGCATATTGGGAAGTTTTGTATTGAGAAATGTTGAAATTATTTGTACATAATCTGTCATTTCTGAATCTGAATCCATAGTTTTCTCATCTGTAAAATAAAGTGCTTGGGCAGAAAATGATCTACCCTTTCCATGTCTTCCAATATTGATTTTTGTAACTAAGTGATATGATTTCCTTTTATAAATAAAATAAAAACAAAGCATTAAAAGTATTTCTAAGTTCTGTGGGGGAGGGAGGTTAGTTTTTGGCTTATCTGTTAAAAATCTTGAAGTCAGTTTACATAAACAAACCAGCCACTTTATATATGAATAAAAATAGGTTAATGGCCTCTGCACAAAACACAGTATAAATGACGAAATTTGATTTAAAGCAAAATAATATCTTCCAACTTTAATTTTGGTAGTTTTACTTCAAATTCAAACTTTATTCTTCATTACATAGCCATTGTATCATTTGAATACTTTTTCTAGTTTACACAGTTATCAAAACTAATCTCACTGCCCTTCAATACGGAAAAACACACATCTACTTGTCATCATCTTTATACAGATTTCATTCTTTTTAAAATATATATATTTTTTATTGATTTTCCGAGAGGAAGGGAGAGGGTAAGAGAGACAGAAACGTCAATGATGAGAGAGAATCACTGATTGGCCCTTGATGGGAATCAAACCCAACCCAGGACCCTTCAAAGACCCGGGTGGACACTATCCACTGAGCCAATGGGCTAGAGCAGATTTCATTCTTTTAAAAGCCTTGAATGACAAATGTTTATAGTTATTCTGAACTAATGACTCTCTTTTTAATGGAACTTTTCTAATGTTTCTCTTTAAATTCTGCAACAGCATTTGTAAAGGTAAGAACTGTCCAAATAGAATCAGTCCGATTCTGAAGTAAATTCTTCCACTTTATTACACGTTTTCATTTTGTTTTTTTAAAAGAAGTTTTAAGTGTTTTTATATAGTGTTAAAAATGACATTTCAGAAGCCCTTTTCAATGGCAAATTACAAACACTAGGAAGACTCTAAAATGTTAATACTGTCTGTAGTACCACATGGGTGGAGGTATTACATGCATTTTTTTTTCATTCGCCAAAAAACATTATTACTTTGGTAATTGGAGAGTATTTTAAAATTTAAATTTAAATCGCTTATAAAGTGTGGAACATCAACACAGTCCATTTCTATAGCAATATGTTAAATGTTTCTTACCTATTGATAAGCTTAAGCTTTAACAGGAAAATTCTGATCAGCTATCTGTTAGGTTGAATGAAGACAAAAGATTTACTTTCCAGGCCCTTCTCTTAATTTCGGCCTTTGAGAGGATCCAAGAAGTGAGTTTGAATTTAATTGCTGTGAATCTTGCAGTAGAAAACTTTTGCGGGGGGGGGACCAAACTTAACACCTTTCATTACAACCATCAGCAGAATGGCAAAAGATTCCCAGGTTCACCAATGTCCCCAGAAACTTGTTAGCATTCTCCTGTCATTATTCCAGAACAATTCCATTTGGAAAGAGACGCGATTGTCAACCGTTTCTATTTCAAGCCCATAAAAACCAGAACTGGGATGAAAGGCAAAAGCCCTGACCTTTCTATTTTCGACTTTCATCTGTGTAGCTAAGCCATCTGCTGTCTCTCTCCGACCCCATCTACTTAATGGACTGAAAACACTGCACCTAATTGCAATTTTATCCAAGCAGCCTGACTTTCCCACTTGAACGAATTAGGGCTTTTTCAGGTGTCTCTCACCTGAAGGCTCGCTTGTACAATTGTGCTTACCCTTCCCCCCCATCCCACCCACTTCCCTCAATGGTGAGCTATCAAATATCTTCAAACCCGGAGACTGGGCTCCAGCGCATTAAGGCACCTAG
>NW_006285483.1:1931693-1948572 GCF_000327345.1 Myotis davidii
CGCCCAGGAACAGCTCGAGGAAGCGCCGGTAAGTTTTCTCCTCGGGACCGCAGCCGGCCATCGCTGCTCTAGCCCCGGCGCCGACCGGGAAGTGGGTGGGGGAAGCCCAGGAAGGGGAGGGGGCTGCTCTTGAGCCTCGGCTCCCACAAGGGCGCTGACGGCCGCACCGGCACGAGCGATCAGCACCGGGTTGCCTGGAGAGGGCTCCCGCAGGCGTGCGCGCCGCCGAGGGCCGACGTGCGCGGCGCGGGGGCGGAGCGCGCCGCTCCGTGGATCTGGAGGGAAAGTTGGCTGCGGGCACGCGCTCGGGGTCCAGCGGACGCCCATCCTCTCCAGCCCTACAGAGAGCTCAGCCCACGCTGCCTGGAGACTGTCGCCATGGCAACCGGCGCTCATTAATTTCAGGGTCCCTCCCGTCGAGTCCCCGAAGTCGAAGGGACACTTGACTTGCCCTCTGTCCAACTCCGAACGTCTTTTTTGTATGGATACCCTGGCCTCAAGTGCATCAAGTGAACTAAGGCATCGGCAAGTCTGTTGGTTCCCACTTTGGATTTACCTCAAGGTTTCCTTACCTGTTCCTGCCTTTCCTTAGCGTCTTATCTGTTGAAAGATGCTACCGTGTGAATAATTTGTGGGTGACATTAATAAGTAGTTTGGGGCAGTGGAGGGCATCAAACACATCCCAGTGGTAGGTTCCTTTGCGTACTTCCATTTGATTCTGTTATACTCATTTATCAAAAAGAGGAAAGCAGGAATTATGCACTTTCTTGATTCGAGGTGTCATAGCTACTAGCTATGACATTGAAATAAGAACCCAGGTTATCAGACTCCAAGGCCTGTTAGACATTTTTTCCCTCTTTCTTCTGTTTCTTAAGATTCAACAGTGCAATATGTCTATAAAGCCTCATTTGTATGCATTTTTAAATATATTTTTATTGATTTCAGAGAGGGAGAAGGAGAGACAGAAATATCAATGACTAGAGAGACTCATCGATCGGCCGCCTCTTGGGATTGAGCCCACAACTCGGGCATGTGCCCCTGACGGGAATCCAACCTGGGACCCTTTAGTCCACAGGCTGATGCTCCATCCACTAAGCCAAACCATCCAGGGCTCTTTATGCATCTTTGAGGTTTTATAGTTTATCATCCCTTTAATCCTTTCAATAATGCCTCAAGGTAGAAGACACTACCATTATGATTCCATTTTATAGATGAAACTGAGCCTTAAAGACATTGTGACTTTGCTCAAGGTCATACACAGTGATGCAACAAGGAGTAAATCCAGATCTTTTCATTGCAAAGACATTAGTTTTCCAGCACACCCTTCTTTAGTCTCTGCATGATATATACTATACTTTATTACATAATACGTATTTTTTCCACATTTTGTTAGCTCTTCTTCCTCATCTACCCAGTCTTTTTTCTTTTAGATTTAAACTGGAACTTTAAATGATTCCAATTTTCTTACCAAATTACTCACAAACCTATTATTTTCAAGCCTTACTGAGTGAGGGTTTGGGAAAGGGAGAGGCTGTGTTATACAGCTGTATAGATGATAACAGCCTTTCTACATACTGCTATGTCCATGTAACATATAATTCAGCAAACATATGATTCTTTTTCTACTTTGAAAAATATGTTCACCTCCATATCAAAAAAACATATTCATAAATTATCTGCCCATCCTCTCCATTGTTTCTGGGTTTCGGTTGGATTTAAGGTTTGAAATGCCATTTATAGTCAGTTAAGTAGCAGACAGAGTCTCCCTGCCAGCTTTTTTAATATAATACTGTATTCTAAATCTCTGACCTCATACTGTTATTTTAAGATTAAGTGAGTGAGCTCACTAATGTACATTATGGCATCACATAAAATACACACTCTCTCCCAGCTGGAGATTAAATAATACATGGTAAAAGTGTATAGTAAGTAATGCACATGAGTCCTCTATAACTATTTTTGTCTCAAAGGTAAATATAAAGACCCAATAAATAAGTCTGTTTCCAGACAAGTTCAATGTATTTATATGTGATTTGTTTAAAAATATCACCAGTGTACAGCAACTTCTCTATGAGATGCCAAGAAGTCTTTAAACTCACTTGTCTTTATTTTCAATCCACCTGTTCATTTCCATTTCAGAATGTCTAGAAAAGACTGACAAAACATTTTAAGACTGCAAACTTAAATGTCCACAATTTTACATTCCAACAACTATTTAATATCTCAGAATCTGACATAATGACATTGAGTTCAAGAGTACATAGCTTTCAACTGTAGCAATTCATATCAAGCTACACCTTCCTACTTTGTAATGTGGTTGCCTTCGTCATCTAGGTGACATTAATTTATGACTCAGCCCACATATCAAAGGGAAGTGTTATATGTTGGGGAAACATTACTACTAAAAGAAAAAGCCCACACCGCTATATTACAATAAATGAGAGGTGTGTTTGCTTATATTAATAAAGATATTACTTCACAAAAGATCAATCCTAGTGCATCCATTTGACAGAGTAGCTTTGCCAGAAGGTTGCTGACAGCAGTGCTGGGATTTCAGAGCAGCTGTGTAGGATGATTCTGTCTTTGTCAAAGAATCTTTTTAGTCATTATTTTGCATCGCTTTACTTTCTTTTTCAGTTCCTCGCCTCTTATACTTCCCTAATTCCCTTTCTTACTATTAAAACACTGAGCTATGAAAAGCAGGTTATCAAAGGTATTTCAATTTTTGAGATATTTTTCTCATAAGAATTGTTCCCTCTCTAAGCCATAGCTCTTTGGAGAAAATGTACAATGTCCTTTTATGGATAATTATGGTAATGATGACATTTATAAGTTTAAAAGGAATTGTGCTTGACAGTTTTTATCATATGACCCAGCAATTCCTCTCCCAGATATTTATCCACAAGAAGTGAAAATATGTCCACCCAACATATACATACCACAAAAAACTTGTATGTAATGTTCACAATAGTTTTAATAGTAATGTTTCCCCAACATATAACACTTCCCTTTGATATGTGGGCTGAGTCATAAATTAATGTCACCTAGATGACGAAGGCAACCACATTACAAAGTAGGAAGGTGTAGCTTGATATGAATTGCCACAGTTTTAATAGCTCAAACTTGGAAATAATCCAGATGTCCATCAATAGGTGAATGGATAAATAGGTTGTGGCATATTCATACAATGGAATACTATTTAGCAAAAAAATGAACTGTTGCCCTAGCTGGTTTGGCTCAGTGGATAGAGCATTGGCCTGCAGACTGAAGGGTCCCAGGTTTGATTCCAGTCAAGGGCACATGCCCAGGTTGCGGGCTCGGTTCCCAGTTGGGAGCATGCAGGAGGCAGCCAATCAATGATTATCCCTCTCCCTTCCCCTTCCTCTCTGAACTCAGTAAAAATATATTTTAAAAAAAGAACTATGAGAGAATAAATTTCTGTTGTTTTAAGTCCCCAGGTTGTGGGCTTTTGTGCTGGCAGCCACTGGGGGGTAGGGGGGTGCTGAAGTCACCTCCCTGCAGCCCACCTCCAAAAAAAAAAATAATGAACTGTTGTTCAATGAATAGAGTATTGACCTGCATGCCGAAGGATCACAGGTCCAATTCCCAGTCAAGGGCACTTACCAGGGTTGCACATTTGATCCCCACCCCCAGTCAGGGTGCATGCAGAAGGCAACCAATCGATGTGTCTCTCTCCCATCAATATTTCTCTCCCTCCCTCCCTTCTACTCTCTCTAAAAATCAATGGAAAAAATATCCTTGGGTGAGGATTAACAAAATAAAAAATGAACTACTGATAAACACAATATGGATGAATCTCAAAAACATGCTGAGTAAAAACCAAAAAAACTCCAAGCACAAAAGAGTTCATACTATATGATTCCTTTTATATGAAATTCTTGTACTGGCAATCACTATCGTGAAAAAAGGATACATATGTTATTACTTTCAATAATAAAGATAAATTTTAAAAAACTATAGTGAAAGAAAGCAGATTAGTGGTTACCTGGGACTGAGCTGGGGTGGAGGGTTCATGGCAAAAGATTAAGAGGGAACTTTGTGGGATTATAATTATTCTATATTTTGACTAGGTGGTTATATAGGTGTATTCGTTTTTCAAAAATTATCGAAGTGTACATTTTAGTTAAGTGTATTATATGCAAAGTATACCTCAATAAAGGTGAAAATAATTGATTACCGTTACTCCTTGTCCTTTTTGCTTTCATATCCATTCCTTCTCCCTTGTTCTGCTCTGTATTTGGGGGGACTGGCCCTTTCAGATTGTATTCACCATGTTCCTTGACAGCTGACTTTCAGCTGAGATTTGCCCAGTGGGAGACACTGGCAGGGAATTGGAAGTGGGGAGGAAAAAAGAAAAACCAAGATATTTCTTCCCTGTCCCCTATGTCAGTCCTCATTCCTGCGGAATTTGTAGCTTTGCTTGCCCTGATCATGTCCACTGGGATTCTAGGTCTTGCCCTTGACACCAGACCCTGAGCTCTAAAAATATCTTCTTCCATTAGGTTTCTAGCTTCCTAATTTTGCCTGCTATGGACTAAATATGTTTGTTTTCCAAAATGTCATATGTTGAAATACTAACCCCCAAGGTGATGGCATTAGAAGGTGGGACCTTTGGGAGGTGATAAGGTCATGAAGGTGAAAACCTCATGAATGGCATTTAGTACCCTTTAAAAAAGTCCAGGAGATACTCCTCTCCCCTTCTATCATGTGAGGAATAGTAAAAAGATGGCTGTCTGTGAATCAGACACTGAATCAGCCCTGTTTTCAGACCTCCAAGCCCCCAGAACTATGAGAAATATTTCTGTTATTTATAAGCCACCCTATTTATGGTATTTTTGTTATAGCAGCCCAAACCAACTAAGATACTGACTCGCCTTCCCTTTGGCTTTGTACTAGTAGCTCCTCTATCACTTGTGTAACCAGTTCTCTGTTTCCTTAACTGTATTTTGATTGATAGAGTAACAAATGATACTTTAAAGGACTAAAAAAATGGACTAATACATAAAAGAACTATAAATAGATTAAGCTGACATTAAAGTAAGTTTAGGTCTTCAAAGGTACTACTGGAACATTGGGTTTACTTGAAGTCAGTAGTAAATTATTTCCTAGAATTGCAATGTTATGAATAGGTTGATAGGGGCCCAAGTGGAGGGAGAAAAGGATGAATAGGTAGAATGCAGGATTTTTAGGACAGCAAAAACTATTCTGTGTGATATTACAATGGTGGATATCATTAGACATTTGTCAAAATCCATAGGCTGGCCGAGATCGGTTTGGCTCAGTGGATGGAGCGTCGGCCTGCGGACTGAGGGGTCCCGGGTTCGGTTCCGGTCAGGGGCATGTGCCTGGGTTGCGGGCGCATCCCCAGTGGGGGTTGTGCAGGAGGCAGCTGATCGATGTTTCTAACTTTCTATCTCTCTCTCTCTCTTCCTCTCTGTAAAAAGTCAATAAAAAATATTTTTAAAAAAATCCATAGGCTGTATAACACAAAGAATGAACCCTAATATAAGATGTTAATAATTTGGGTGGAAGAGAGCATTATATGGGAACTCTGTTCTTTCCACTCTTTTTTTTTTAATTGACAACTGCTTTAAAAATAAAGTTTATTGCCTGCCTGGTGTGGCTCAATTAGTTGAGAATAGTCCCTTGCACCAAGAGGTCATTGGTTCAATTCCCAGTTAGGGCACATGCTTGGGTTCCAGGCTCATGCAGGAGGCAGTTGATTGATGACTCTCTCTTTCATCATTGATGTTTCTATCTCTTTCTCCCTGTCCCTTCCTTTCTCTGGAATCAATAAAAAACATTTAAAAATAAATAAAATGCTTTATCCATTAATGGTAATAATCTTTTGTTTTTAGCTAGCATACTTCTTAGAGGAATCAAAATTATTTTCTAACTTATTCAGACATGCTTCTGAAGAAAAGGGCATGGAGAAGACATGCTTCTGAGAAAGAGGGCAGAGGTGGATGGAAATTTCTGATGGAGATACTTTACAAATGGCTAACATGGTATATCCTTCTATAATAAAAGGTTCTTCTAGAATAAATTGACTCTTTTTTTAAATCCACTTCAATCTTTTGCTACAAGTTTTCACTTTTAAAAAAACAGAAAGTGCTTTATGATGATAA
Source organism: Myotis davidii (assembly GCF_000327345.1). NCBI lineage: Eukaryota > Metazoa > Chordata > Mammalia > Chiroptera > Vespertilionidae > Myotis > Myotis davidii. The sequence continues at coordinate 1,937,843 of NW_006285483.1, forward strand.
AAAATAATCATTATCACCTAGTTTTTAATTGCCTTTATATATATATTTTTAAATATATTTTATTGATTTTTCACAGAGAGGAAGGGAGAGAGATAGAGAGAGTTAGAAACATCGATGAGAGAGAAACATCGATCAGCTGCCTCCTGCACATCCACCACCGGGGATGTGCCCGCAACCCAGGTACACGCCCTTGATCGGAATCGAACCCGGGACCTCTCAGTCCGTAGGCTGACGCTCTACCCACTGAGCCAAACCGGTTTCGGCTTGCCTTTATATATTTACTTAGAATGAATACATACAAGAATTGAGAATGACATGAACATTTTCTACTTTATTTAGCAGACACACATTCCCCACAGTGGAGCATTCATTTAAAAATCCAGCTAATTTTTTAAATGAAAGTTAAGCAAGCCACTAAACATGAAAATTCCTCACAAAGGTGTCTTCTCTGCCCAGAGTACTGAACACTATTCTTCATTGAGTGTGGTGCTGATGGAACTGAGCCACAATGACATTTGTGACTAGAAGGGAAGATGGAAATGATTCCATTAACCTAGTGCTGTAACATATGGTAATCATAGGAGGTAGAAGAGCTGTGTTGGACAAGGTTAAAAGTAAGCCATGCGGTACAGACATTACCAATTACCACACGTGGTAAGCATGCTGACACAATACTATATCTTCTCCAGAAAGGAAATGATTTGGGCATATGAAGGGTTTTGCTGCCTTATGAAAGAGTGAGCTATAAATGACATATCTGGCACCAATATTGCCACGTTTTTTCCAGTAATTCTGCAAGTTGAGGACTATTAAGATTTGATGAACCTCCATATTCCTAAATATCAGTACAATAAACTGCAGTTATTTGCACCACGGCAGCAAAGCAAAATATCTATGCAAAATAAGTTTGGATCCTTCACATATAATATTTATTTGCACAGGTAGGGTCCCTAGGCCCGGCCTGAGATCAGGGCCAATCTTCCCTGGCTGCCAGCCACCACCACCAGTCGCCCCCTGTGTGTGTGGCAACCCGCGGGGCGATCAGGCTTCGGAGCCACCCGCCGCCACCACGCATCCCCGGTTCCTGGTTCCCCATTGGGCGATTGGAGCCTGCCAGCTGGGGGGAGGGACTGAAAGGTTGACTGGCAGGCCCCAATTGGGGCCTGTGGGATGGGGGGCAGCTCCTGCATTGAGCATCTGCCTCCTGATGGTCAGTGCGTATCATAGCTGCCCAGTCCTTCTGCCACCCGGTCAATTTGCAGATTACACTTTTATGTGTATATATATACAGAGAGAGATAGATAGACTAGAGGCCTGATGGCACAAAATTCATGCAAGGCGGTTGGCCCTCGCAGCCCCAGCTTCATCCAGAGGTCGTCTGGAAGGTCATTCAGCTGTCCGGTCTAATTAGCATATTACGCTTTTATTATTATAGATACCTGGAATAGCTCTGGAAGGTTACACAAGAAACTGATAATGGCCCTAGCCGGTTTGGCTCAGTGGATATAGCGTTGGCCTGTGGACTGACGGTCCCGGGTTTAATTCCAGTCAAGGGCACATGCCTGGGTTGTGGGATCGGTCCCCAGTAGGGGGCGTACAGGAGGCATTTGATAGATGATTCTCTCTTGGCATTGATGTTTCTATCTCTCTCTCCCTCTCCCTTCCTCTCTGAAATCAATAAAAAAGTTTATTTTTTTTTTAAATATATATATACACACATACATATATATTTATATATATGTATGTGTGTGTGTGTGTGTGTGTGTGTATATTTAAAAAGAAAGGAAGGAAGAAAGTGATGATAGTTGCCTTCTAAAAATAAACTGAGTGACTAAGGAACAGGAGGAAAAAAAAGACTTTTCATTACGCTTAAAATCCTATGCAAATATCACGTATTAAAAAACAAATTTTTTAAAAGGCCAAAAATAAATTTTCTCTTTAAGAACTGGTATGCCTCCTTATCATTAGACCAAGTGATTTATATAAACCAATTAAGTTTTTTTCTTTGCCTTGATTCACATTACACCTCAATACAAATTCTCTCTACTTTGTTACTTTGCTTTTACCTTTTATCTGTGTTAACTTTTTAATTTTGAAAATAGTTAGAACATAATCTCTTTAAGTTCTCAACCATTTCTGAGAGAATCCAACTTTTATATTCTCATAAAATAGGCTACACATAAAATTACTATCAGAATAACATGTTTAAAAAACTCACATCTTGCCGAAACTGGTTTGGCTCAGTGGATAGAGCGTCGGCCTGCGGACTGAAAGGTCCCAGGTTCGATTCCGGTCAAGGGCATGTACCTGGGTTGCGGGCACATCCCCAGTGGGGGATGTGCAGGAAGCAGCTGATCGATGTTTCTCTCTCATCGACGTTTCTGACTTTCTATCTCTCTCCCTTTCTCTCTGTTAAAAAAAACTCACGCCGAAACCGGTTTGGCTCAGTGGATAGAGCGTCGGCCTGCGGACTGAAAGATCCCAGGTTTGATTCCGGTCAGGGTCATGTACCTGGGTTTGCGGGCACATCCCCAATAGGAGATGTGCAAGAGGCAGCTGATCGATGTTTCTCTCTCATCGATGTTTCTAACTCTCTATCTCTCTCCCTTCCTCTCTGTAAAAAATCAATAAAATATATTTAAAAAAAAAAACTCACATCTTATTACACACATGAGTCAAATGCATAGTTGAAGCACAATAAAGGCTTATGTCAATAGTGAATTAAATCTGAAAACAGATAAAAGAATATATTGCAGTAAAAAATACATGAAATTTTGTCAACATATTTTAGGTCAGAATCAGTTCTGAGGGTACGAACTGTTCTGTAAATCTTAACAGTAATAGTAAATTTAGGTACTAATGTTAACTAAAAATACATATTATGAACAGCCAGTCTCTCTTCTGTAACTAATTTTTTTAAGCAATAGAACATTTCAACATCATGTCTCAAAACTGAAATGTAATGTATTGAAATAGAAACCCTAGTATTGATTTTAAAAATTAAAAAAAATGTGTGTAACTCCCATATTTCCACTATTGCTCATTTAAAGTGACTAATAATGCCTCTATAAAAGCAGAAACCACAAAATTAAACCAATGAATTTAGTGACAATCATTTAGTCCTATCTTGTTTTATAAATAAGAAAAAGGCATGAAAAAATAAAGATGCCAAAATTGACAGGGCTTATTAATGTCTCAGCTGAAATCAGAATGCAGGTCTTCTGACACTGGTCCTATGTTCTTTCTACCCCTTTATACTATACTAGAGGCCTGGAGCATGAAATTCGTGCATGGGTGTGGTCCCTAGGCCTGACAGGTGATCGAAGCACGAGCATCTGGTGTGGAAGGGCAGGTCCCAGCTGACCTCTGGGCCCTGGGCAGCACCTGGGCCCCCGGGCCCCCATGCGCGCCCCCTCTGCCTGAGTCACAGCGCTCAAGTACCCGTGCAGAGATGCCATAAGTGCGGCCATGCCGCACAGAAGCTGGTGGGCAGTGTGCTCTTTCCTGACCAGCCTCACAGACTGGCTCCTGCGTGAACCCATGGAAAGCCCGACTGGCCTCTGCAGGACCAGCGGCTGCGGCCCAGCTCACCCGGAAGAGGCCGCGCAGGGGCGAGGTGGGCTCCTTGCGGGCATCTGGCACCTGAGTGCCCACTGCCAGCGCCACATTGCCAACACCCGCCATGTTCCACGCTGCCCCCTGGGGGTCAGCACACGTCATAGCAAGTGGTCGAACTCCTCGTGTCCAAAACTTCCAGTCAAACAACCACCCGAGGGGACAATTTGCATATTAGGCTTTTACTTATTTTTTTTTAATATATTTTATTCAGTTTTTACAGAGAGGAAAGGAGAGAGATAGAGAGTTAGAAACATCGATGAGAGAAACATCGACCAGCTGCCTCCTGCACACTCCCCACTGGGGATGTGCCCGTAACCAAGGTGCATGCCCTTGACCGGAATCGAACCTGGGACCTTTCAGTCCGCAGGCCGACGCTCTATCCACTGAGCCAAACCGGTTTCGGCAAGGATTGAAATTCTTACACATGCTATAAAATAGACGAATCTTGAAAACATTCGGCTAAATGAAATAAGCAGTGCTAAGGATGTACGACTGCAGCTTAGGCCTGCTCCCCACTGGTAAGTGGTCATCCCCCGAGGGGTCCCAGATTTCAAGAGAGCACAGGTGGGGCTGAGGGACCCCCCCAAGTGCACAAATTTTTGTGCACCGGGCCTCTAGTTAAGTAATAATACCCCATTCTCCTTCTAATTCCCAGTAATCTCTAATCCACTTCTGTTTCTATGAAAATGCCTATTGTATATATTTCATATAAGTGGAATCATACAGAGAAGCATTGAACAGACTGTCAAATGACAGCAGGAAGGCTGGGGAGGGTTGGGGGGTGGGGGAGAAATAAGAGATCAACTGAAGGACTTGTATGCATGCATTGGTAGGGGAGGCTGGGGAAAGGTCAATTGGGAAAAAAAAAAGGAAACAAATATACTACTATTTGTAATACTTTAACCAATAAAAAATAAAAAATAAAAAGAGGAGATAAACAAATTTAACAAATTGATGTTCTCTCTTTCTCCTCTCTTGCTCTAAAATAAATTTTTTAAAAGTTCTTAAACAATAAAAAAGATGAAGAAAAATCTCTCTCCATGAACCATTCACCAAGGAAAGGCCTTATAAGAACACAATGAAAAAGCAAGGAGGGAAGGGAGCTCTCACCAGAACCAGACCATGTTGGCACACTGATTTTGAACTTGTAGCTTCTAATATTGTGAGAAAATTCTGTTGTTTTAATTCTATGCTATTTTATTATTGCAACCAAAGCAAACTACAATTTAAGCGTATATTATATTTTTAACTGGAAAAATAAATATATTTTTAGCAATAGCAACCAGAAAGGTTGCAAACAAATACACTGGGCTTTGTCTATATTCAGAGTCTTAGAGGTCTTTAAAGTTCTTTTCTTTTTTAAATATATTTTTATTGATTTCAGAGAGGAAGGGAGAGGGAGATAGAAATATCAACGATGAGAAAGAATCATTGATCTGCTGCCTCCTGCATGCCCCCTACTGGAAATCGAGCCTGCAACCCGGGCATGTGCCCTGACCAGGAATCGAACCATGACCTCTTGGTTCATAGGTAGATGCTCAGCCACTGAGCCACACTGACCAGGCACTAAAGTTCTTTATAATGCTTTATAAAGTGAAATACTATTGTATATGATGCCTGGTAACACTGCTATTCACTACTCACAACCTCCCCAACCTTAGATTTGATGATTAGAGCAAAATGAATATAAAATGATGGGTAATTTTTTATAATGACTGCACTAATTATAGTAAAAATATATGCTTTAAACCTAACAAATAAGAGTTATAATCAGTTGTCCTACATTCATCATTTAAAATTAGTGTTATATAATTGGAATAACCATATGCATGATTTCCCTGGGAGAATCCTAGTTTATGTCCACTGCCCTCAAATAATTGTCAACAGCACCCAGTTTCACTCTCAAAAAGTCCTGGCAAACTATGGTTAATCTAAGTATATAGTCAGTTACATAGTAATCATATATTTAAGATTTTATAAATTTAGTGTTCAGTCTAGGACAGGAAATACCAACTGTCACTAAAATCTGGAAAATATAGTTGTCACAGTATATAATAATAAATTATTTAAATAATTTTCTTCCATGTGGAATCAAAGTAAATTTTGTGAGTGAACTGAGAATAAAAAGAATCAGATGCTAAAACATTTTTTAGATGATTTTTAAACCATTCGTTCCAAATTTTTAACTTTGAATAATTTTAAAGTAGTTAAAATTATTCAAAGGAAAATGTAAATACACCTAGAATTCCAGAATATAGAAATAATTAACTGTGAGCTTACTGACTTGACTATGCTGAAAGATGTATGTTCCAGAGAATTTCTAAATGGAATAACAGTTCCAAAGTCTTTTCTTTAACATTATAAAATAAATTAAAAATAAACAAATGGCTTAGATTTTAGGATTGAGGCAACTAAAATCAGATTGGTCATCTAAAATGTGTACCCTACCCATAAAACAATATAATGATATGTTGACTCAGCATGCTGGGTTTATAATAATAAAAAAAGGTTCATTTTAAGAATTATCAAAGCTATACTTAAAGAGGAGAGCACAAAAGGAATATTAAAATTTTTTTTATTTCCCTAGGATTTTCTAGACAATTAGAAAAGAAAAGAACAAAAAAAATACAGCCTGACTGGCTACATGAGATCAGCTTTCCACATTTGCAAAATATAATACCTACATCATTCCTACTGATTGTTACTAAAAATGAAAACAAGGCACACTGCTTCAGAAAAACTTTCAGAGAATCATATTCATTTAAGAATATTTATATATTTCATTTGATATATTCCTGATTCATTTATGCCACAGTGTGTTTTATATGTTAAAGAAATATGTTTGATACATATATACACCCACATACACACATACTTTGCGACTAGTCTTTGGATTCCTGTTCTTCCCCTGATTCTCGTGACCGTTTCCGGGAATTCAATGAACCTTCTGTTTGCAATGAGCATGCAGTAGCAACAACAGCATCTCTAAATCCCTGAGTCTGTAAGATGAAAAAAATATAAGTATGCTTTAAGAACATCTAAAATAATGATTGGTCTTTTAAATATTTTAAGTAATTGATAAGAGTGCTACTTTATTCTTGGGATAGAAGTTATCAACCACTGTGAATGAAGAGGATAAACCTCACGGATAGATGTCCAAGCCAGGGTTGTACTAGAGTATTTTATATCTAAAGTATTTTATATTTATTTATTTATACATACACATACACACAGAAATAACATTGCATTATAGAAATGTTCTCTAAAAGACAACCCTAAAAAACTTTGTGGTGACACTATTGAAGAGGTGAAAGAAAGCAGCATGTAAAAATTACTTAGGTGTTTTACAAACTTATTTTCACAATACTCTAAAATAGAGTTTTCCAATTAGAGTATTTTAAATGCACCCAGGCAATGCAAAGGCTAAGTGGATAACTCAGTTTCATAATCTCTATTTCTGTTTTTGTCCTTAAAATATGAGATGCCAAGAATATTTTTGGCTCAAAACTATTGATAAATATGCATAGTTCAATAAAAACTGTGTTCTACAATGTACAATTACAGGAAAATTAGCATTTTAAAGTAGGATATATTTGGTGACTATGACATATCTATAATATCTATAAACCAAATTAGAAAGGTTGGTACTTTTTCTTTTATGAAAATTTTTAACAACTTTCACTTTAAAAATATTTAATATCCTGCCCCCAGGTGTGGCTCAGTGCTTGAGCACTGACCTATGAACCAGGAGGAGGTCATGGTTCAATTCCCAGTCAGGCCACATGCCCAAGTTGCAGGCTCAGTCCCCAGTGGGGGGACATGCAGAAGGCAGTGGATTGGTGATTCTCTTTCATCATTGATGTTTCTATCTCTTTCTCCCTCTCCCTTCCTCTCTGAAATCAATAAAAACATATTTTGAAGTATAATAATACTAACTGTGATTTGAAACGGTACTGTAGATTCCTTCTGGCTTGGTGATTTGTACAATGTTGCCAACCTGTTTAGAGGAGAAAAAAAAATTACACAAATACATAATCTTAATTAGTTCAGGTGACTGATTTGATCATTTAAATTTATAATTTTTTAAAATATAATTTTATTATTTTGTTCTCTAAGGATATAGAAAGGAAAGAAATATCAGAAGTACTCCCTTCAAACAATAACTATATGTATGCATGTACTAGTAATAATTATTACAGATATTAACAATTACTTATATTGTTCATATAAATAAAATTTTAAAGCAATCTAAAAGTCCAATGACTGATTCAAATAAACCAGCAAATTTCACCCTAATAGGATAGCTCAAGTGGTTAGCAGAGGTCCTCAAACTTTTTAAACAGGGGGCCAGTTCACTGGCCCTCAGACCATTGGAGGGCTGGACTATAGTTTAAAAAAAAACTATGAACAAATTCCTATGCACACTGCACATATCTTATTTTGAAGTAAAAAAACAAAACGGGAACAAATACAATATTTGTATTTGCATGTGGCCCGCGGGTGGTAGTTTGAGGACCCCTGGGTTAGAGTATCATCCCAATATGCTAAGGTTGTGGGTTCTATCCCCCCCTCAGGGCACATACAAGCAGCAACCAAAATGAATGCATAAATAAGTGGAACAACAAATCAATGTTTCTCTGTCTCCCTCCCTCTCTCTGATAAAAAGGTAATAAATCAATAAATAAAAATGAAAAAAAAAAACCCAGCAATTTTCCAACAGTGTGCTGCAAAAAAATTTTAAATATGTAATACTTGACTAGCTTTGGTGCGCTGACCTCTTTCCTTTATTGTCAAATAAGAAATCACAACAGCTAACACAATAGCCTTCCAGTGTGTTGCCGAAACCGGTTTGGCTCAGTGGATAGAGCGTCGGCCTGCGGACTGAAGGGTCCCGGGTTCGATTCCGGTCGAGGGCATGTGCCTGGGTTGCGGGCACATCCCCAGTGGGAGATGTGCAGGAGGCAGCTGATCGATCTATCTCTCTCATCGATGTTTCTAACTCTCTATCTCTCTCCCTTCCTCTCTGTGAAAAATCAATAAAATATATTTAAAAAAAAATAGCCTTCCAGTGTGAATAAATCAAAATTATACCTATTTTTTTAGTCAGACTGGCAAAAAATGTATTTTTTGGTGTACCGCAGAATTTTAGTACTTAGTTTGTGTGTGCCATGACCTGAAAAAGGCTGAAAATCGCCCTAACCGGTTTGGCTCAGTGGATAGAGCATCAGCCTGCGGACTCAAGGGTACCAGGTTCGATTCCGGTCAAGGGCATGTCCCTTGGTAGCGCGCACGTCCCTTGGTTGCGGGCACATCCCCAGTGAGGAGTGTGCAGGAGTAAAAAAAAAAAAAAGAAAACATAGTGGAAGAAACATTTAATGAAATAGGAAAATTTTAATATTACATTAAGTAAAAGTTATGCTGTATGATCCGGCATTTATGAGTATCTATACACACATATATAAAAAACTAGACGACTACAATTAAAAGTTATTAAATAAAGGTTTGTTTATGTTTTTCAAACTTTCTGCAATAATATTTTTTATGTGTATTACAGAAGTCTTAAGACAATTTCTTGGGATATACATAAGAAACACACACTCATATTATACTAATACTAGAGGCCCAGTGCACGAATCCGGTGGGGTCCCTTGGCCTGGCCTGCAGGGATCAGGCTGAAACTGGCTCTCTGACATTCCCATAAGGGGTCCCAGATTGCAAGAGGGCAGTTCTTGGGTGACGCACCCTGGAATCAGACTCCCTCCTCCCTGGTTTCGAGTGCGTCAGCCAAGAACCGCAGCTGCCAAGTCATCGCAGCTTGGCAGCTCCTGTGTTGAGCGTCTGACCCCTGGAGGTCAGTGTGTGTCATAGCTACCGGTCAGAGCGTCTGCCCCTGGTGGTCATTGTGTGTCATAGCTACTGGCCAGACAGTCGAATGGTCGCTTAAGCGTTTATACATATAGATAAATAAGCTAGGAAGACAAATTCTTTCAAAAGGATTATATCCAGAAAAATCACTGTCATGAAAGAACAAGATCTATTTAGGTAGGATTTTATTATGTTCTGTACAAAGTAAGTAACATAAAATTGAAAGCTGAAAATAGTTGAAAAATAAAATTCTAAGCTCTTTGGGATGTTCAAATACTATAACAGCAACAAATATAAGCAAAAACTTTTAAAATTAATTTAAAACTGATATAACTTATTCATAATAGCCAACAGGTAGAAGTAATCCAAATGTTTCACAGATGAATGCATTTAAAAAAGGTGGCATATACATATAATGGAATATTAATCAGTCTTAGAAACATATTGACACATACTAGAGTTAACTTTGAAGACATTGTGCTAAATGAAATAAAGTCGGTCACAATAGGACAAATTTTGTATGATTCCACTTATTTGAGGTGCCTGGAGTAGGCAAATTCATAGAGACAGGAGTAGAATAGTGGTTGCCAGAGCCTGGTGGGAAGTGAGAATGGAGAATCAGTGTTTAATGGGTACAAAGTTTCAGTATAGGAAGATGAAAAAGTTCTGGAGATGGATGCTGGTGATGATTATACAATAACTAGAGGCCCGGTGCACAAAAATTTGTACACTCAGGGGGGAGGGGGCGTCCCTCAGCCCAGCCTGTGCCCTCTCGCAGTCTAGGACCCCTCGGGAGATAACGACCTGCTGGCTTAGGCCTGCTCCCAGGTGGCAGAGGGCAGGCCTAATCCCTAGGTGCAGCCCCTGGTCGGGCTCAGAGCAGGGCGGATTGGGAGGGTGCGATGCCACCCTCAGTCACGCTCATGGTAGGGCCGATTGGGGGGTTGGGGCACCGCCCCCTATCACACTCAAGGCAGGGTGGATGGGGAGGTTGCAACGCAACCCCCTGTCACGCAGAGAGCAGGGCCAATCAGGGGGGTGGGGCTCCGTACCTAGTAACGCACATAGCAGGGCCCATCAGGGGGTTGGGGAGCTCCCCCTTGTCACGCACGGAGCAGGGCCGATAGGGGAGTTGGGGCACTGGCCCCTGTCACACACAGAGCAGGGTGGATGAGGGGGTTGGGGCGCCGCCACTCTCACACTCAGGGCAGGCCCGATCGGGAGGTTATGGCTCTACCCCATCACAC
>NW_006285483.1:1949907-1951557 GCF_000327345.1 Myotis davidii
CTTCCTCCAATTTCTAAGTAAAATATAAAATTTTATATTTTATGTCTGCATCTCAACAGATCTTTTAAACAACAAACTAAACCAAAGAATCACTTGGCTCATGGCCCCAGCTGAGATGAAGCTTAACATATGGCTGAACTACATAGTCTGGGTCAGGAAGAAACAAGACAGAAGCACAGTTTGTGCTCTAAAGCATGTATGAAACACTATGTGGGGGTGTTGCTATATTACTCCACTCTACCACCAGATCTTCTTGGCAAAGAGTGGTATAATTTTGAACAATCTCAGTTTCATATTATCATGAATATATAAATGGAAGGAAAACATGCACAATATGCAGGATAGAGACCAAAGTAATCCTTTTAGAATGATATTCCATTATTAAAATGTTTCAGTATTTCTATTAGAATATAATTCCATTACTAGTCAAAAGATGAAAATCAGGTGTTCCTGGTGAAGGGTGGGGACTGAGTCATAAGATGGGATACGTAAATTCAATTCTCAATATATATTTGGCTAGTCAAGGTTTTTTAGTTTTCTGCTCAAACTCGAAGTGTTCATTTTCATAACTGTTTCCCTCCAGTGTGAATTCTATCCTCTCAAGGTAAACTAAAATTTAAAGCACATACAAGATGTCATGCAACTTAATGACTTAAAGATAGCTGGTGTCAAACCATGAAGAAAGGAACTATTGCCCTAGCTGGTTTTGTTTAGTGGATAGTGTTGGCCTGCAGACTGAAGGGTCCCAGATTCAATTCAGGTCAGAGGCACATGCCCGAGTTTTGGGCTCGATCCCCAGTAGGGGGTGTGCAGGAGGCAGCCAATCAATGATTCTCTCTCATCATTGATGTTTCTATCTCTCTCTCTCCCTCTCCCTTCCTCTCTGAAATCAATAAAAAAAAATTTTTTTTAAATAGAACAAGACTATTTTAATTCTATTAAATAAGGTCAACTTCTTCTAGTTATAATAAAATATGAACGTTACTTATTATATATCCACAGCGTCTGGAAAAAACAGTTTGAAGAAAAAGAATTTTACCTGAAAAGGTGGATAAGAGCTTCAGATTTGCTGGCAATTAACACAGTACTAGAATTACATTTTAGAAACAGTAATTATAGGAGAAGAATGGACTCTAGGATCATCTGCTAAAAAATGTGGATGCTACTATCTATTTCACAGTTATCTGGAAAATAAAATGAAATTTTTTAAAAATATATTTTATTTATTTTTCATAGAGAGGAAGGGAGAGAGATGGAGAGTCAGAAACATCGATGAGAGATAAACATCGATCAGCCGCCTCCTGCACATCTCCCACTGGGGATGTGCCCGCAACCCAGGTACATGCCCTTGACCAGAATCGAACCTGGGACCTTTCAGTCAGTAGGCCGACGCTCTATCCACTGAGCCAAACCGGTTTTGGCTAAAATGAAATTTTATACACACAGTGCTTAGCATAATAAAGGAGAGTTAATAAATATTCAATGAATTTACTAGCCAATCTTCTGGGCCTTGGTCTTCTCACTGTTAAAAATATAGATTCTTCAGAGTTGCCGAACCGGTTTGGCTCAGTGGATAGAGCGTCGGCCTGTGTGCGGACTGAGGGGTCCCAGGTTAGATTCCAGTCAAGGGCATGTACCTTGGTTGCGGGC
>NW_006285483.1:1951604-1971566 GCF_000327345.1 Myotis davidii
TGGTTTGGCTCAGTGGATGGAGCATCAGCCTGCGGTCTCAAGGGTTCCAGGTTCGATTCTAGTCAGGGGCATATGCCTTGGTTGCGGGCACATCCTCAGTTGGGGGTGTGCATGAAAGGAATGTTCAATGTTTCTCTTTCATCGATGTTTCTGGCTCTCTGTCCCTCTCCCTTCCTCTCTGAAAAAAAATCAATAAAATATATTTAAAATATATATATATATAGATTCTTCAGAGTTATTGAAGGAATATATAAAATGTTGTACATAAAGTGCTAGTTAAATGCCTAGCATAAGAAAGCACTCACTAAGATGGTAGAATGGGATTTGGGAAATTTTTATAGAAAAGATTTCCCCTAAATCTATCTATCTAGTGTCAGTGCTCTACATTATTCTCTAATTTCTTGGAAAGGATTAGTAAGAAGCTGAAGTCATAAAATGGTTAACTCTTAAAAATTAAGTATGATTGCCCTGGCCGGTGTGCCTCAGTTGGTTGAGCATCATTCCATGCACCAAAAGGGATTTGGTCCTGGTCAGGATACATGTCCAGGTCATAGGTTCAATCCCTGGTCAGGGTGCGTGGGAGGAAACCAATTGATATTTCTCTCTCTCCCTCTTCCTTCCTCTCTGAAAATCAATAAAAACATTTTTTTAAAAGTAAGCATGATTTTTTTTTATCTCATGGGTACCTAACCAATGCTAACTTACAGTTAGATAACGGCAAACTTCTCCTTCTGATGAATATATAAAAACATGAAACATCTTGCACTACTTCTATTATTTTTCTTCTCTCCCCCTCCCCCACCCTCTCTTTCTTTTTTGTTAATCCTCACCGGAGGATATTTTTCCATTGATTTTTACGGAGAGTGGAAGGGAAGGACAGAAAGAGAGAGAAACATCGACGTGAGACAGATATACCAATTGGTTGGTTGCCTCCTGCATGTGCCCCGAGCATGGCTGAGGATCAAGCCTGCAACCGAGGTTCATGCCCTTGACTGGAATCAAACCCGGAACCCTTCAGTCCGTGGGCTGATGCTATATCCACTGAGCCAAACTGGCTAGGGCAATTTTTCTCATTTTTTTACATGTGTTCTACTAATGAGTATTTAATACAACAAAAGTGGAAGACTACTATTGTACACTAGCTCAAGGGAAATTCCTAACAATATTAGTGGATGCACTTTACAAAACACCCCAATCTGGGAAAGTATGATATTATAAAGACTCATCTGGAGAAGTTGCCAAATCTTTACAATAGTGTTTGTTACTGAGAAAAAAATTCCTGTTGTGGATTCAGTTGGAGGATGGGAGTCAATTGTACAGCATTTTGTATAATTGCGGGGGAGAAGAGTCACCTGAGATCTGAAAGTACCATCTTTAAAAGAGATACAAACTGCATGAATTAGTTGTAAGAGATGTATGTAAGGGTAATTGGTTCTACTATGAGCTCAGTCAGTAAAACCTAACTTGGTGAGGCAAGAACAAAGAAATGCAGCCCTGGCTGGTGTGGCTCAATTGGTTGGAGCATCATCCTGTGCACCAGTCAGGGTGAATACGGGAGACAACAGATCAATGTTCCTCTCTCACTTTGGTGTCTCTCTCTCTCCCTCTCTCTCTCCCTCCCTCCCTCATTCTTCTCTCTCTCTAGAATCAATAAAAAGGCCCTAGCCAGTTTGGCTCAGTGAATAGAGCATCAGCCTGTGGACTGAAGGGTCCTGGGTTCGATTCCAGTCAAGGACACCTGCCCAGGTTGCGGGCTCAATCCCTAGTGGGGGGCGTGCAGGAGGCAGCCAATCAACGATTCTCTCTCATCATTGATGTTTCTATCTCTCTCCCTCTCCCTTCCTCTCTGAAATCAATAAAAATATATTTTAAAAAATAAAATCAATAAAAACATTTTTTAAAAGAACAAAGAAATGTAAATAAAGAAATCGACAATACCACTGACCAGACCCAATATGTATTTAAGTAATCCTTTTTTCTATCTTTGCCCACAAGCTGTCTCAATTTTCCCCTTTCATTAGAGCATTTCAAAACCAAGTTCTCTAGGTTATGACAATTAATCTCAAAGCAGAGAGTCTAGCATAAATCTGACATTTCTAGAAGTGCAGAATAAAAGATTCTGCAGCTTTCAATTGCCTATTTTAAAGAAAATAAAAGCTGGTTTGTTCACTTGCTCAGCAGCTTTAAAAACAAATACAAAGGTTTCACGCTGTCATAGTTTTATTTTAAAGAACAATACCAGTGAAAGTCAGGTAAGTAATTGAATAACAAAGGCAAGGTAGGAAAATACAAAAGTAAACACAATTTTATACAAGAAATATATTAAGCAATAACTAAGAAAAGCCATCCTATTTTCCACATAAATTAGTCCCAAAGCTAACATTTTGTCCCAATTGTATTCTTTCAATCCCTTCCATGAACACAGAGTACCCACCCCCTTCTGCATGGCTAATGGTACTTGATTTCTAAGAGCTTTAGAAGGTAGCATTCTTTGGCCCACTATTCATTTCAGGTGCAGCCCATCATTAAAAATCCCAAAGCATTTCTTATGTAGCTAAACGTGCAGATAAAAACAGGTTTCTGTTTGCTCTAGGTGATTAAGGACAAGGTAACAAAAGCTTTGGTTCATAGGGTACTGTAGATTTCATCCCTTGGACTAGCTCTAAGAAACTGGTGTTTAGTATAGTTAACCCAATATTTAAAATAATTAACTTGTTTCTACACTGACCTTTGCTTTTGATCCCAATGAAAGATCAGCCGTATTGTAGCAGCATGTCCCCAACTTTCCCCTGAGGGAAGAAGAACACAATAACTGTATATTGCCTAGGTTATAAGTCTCTCAGAATGCATCTCACTAAATACAGTTTTACTTTGCTTGATTTAACATAATGAGAGTATACTTGATTTCAAATAAAACTGGTATGTCGATAACATCCTGAGATTCATGGATGTTTACATACATACCTAATAAAATATTGCAGATCAATAAGTTCTATTTACTTTTAGAAAATTTTATAGTTTGAATTTACACATTTGTCAATCTTCCATATATTAAGACCAACGTATTTCTAACCACTAGGAAAAAAGCAAAAACTCTGAGATACTATTCTTAAATATTTTAGGATAAACTTAAAGCATTATATTCTAACAAGACTATGACTGAGGTTAAAAACAAAATAAATCTATTCACTGTAGTGTAATTTGTACTTGAATGGATTCACCATTACTCCTGCCTAAGACTGTGAGCTTTCTGAAAGCAAGAATCGCGCCCTAACCGGTTTGGCTCAGTGGATAGAGCGTCGGCCTACGGACTGAAAGGTCCCAGGTTCGATTCCGGCCAAGGGCATGTACCTTGGTTGCGGGCACATCCCCAGTAGGGGGTGTGCAGGAGGCAGCTGATCGATGTTTCTCTCTCATCAATATTTCTAACTCTCTATCCCTCTCCTTTCCTCTCTGTGAAAAATCAGTAAAATATATATTTAAAAAAAAAAAGAATCACCAGCCGAAACCGGTGTGGCTCAGTGGATAGAGCGTCGGCTTGCGGACTGAAAGCTCCCAGGTTCGATTCCGGTCAAGGGCATGTACCTGGGTTGCGGGCACATCCCCAGTAGGAGATGTGCAGGAGGCAGCTGATCGATGTTTCTAACTCTATCTCTCTCCATCTCTCTCCCTTCCTCTCTGTAAAAAATCAATAAAATATATTTTAAAAAAAAGAATCACCATATAAATATTATATGTTCAGTACCTGACACAACAGTTTTAGTATCTATATAGTAGATGCTAAATTAATGTTTGTTAACTGAAAGGATGAATCAAGATCTAAGGGCACAGTGCTCTGTGCTAAGATTTTTCAGTGAATAAGACACATACAGTCTCTCCTTTCATGAAATTTACCGTACTCAATAAGCATCAAGTTAAAGAAGTAGAGAAAATGTGTTTAACTGAAAATATTTATCGGACTATTACTCACCCAACGCAGGTATCAGCATGGCCTGATTTTTATCAATCTTTGTTGTCATCTGATTAGTTAAAATTACCTACAAAAACAAAATGTGAGAAAATTAGATGAGTCTCCCCTAAAACTTATCAAGTAAATTGTCTTGTGATTTTATTATTCCGAATATAATCTAATTTAAAGAAATACTATTTAGGTAATGAAAACCTTTTTGATAATATTTTTAAAACTTACCCATAAATGCCAAAACCGGTTTGGCTCAGTGGATAGAGCGTCGGCCTGCGGACTGAAGGGTCGCAGGTTCGATTCCGGTCAAGGGCATGTGCCTGGGTTGTGGGCACATCCCCAGTAGGAGATGTGCAGGAGGCAGCTGATCGATGTTAAAAAAGATAATATTTTTAAAACTTACCCATAAAAATAAATAGTTATCTGAAAACATGTCTACTGAACATAAAACTTTTTTTTAAACAAACAAGAACAAAGAAGTTCTTTGTTGTGAAAATGGAAGAATTTATCCTATCTAATACAGTGGGGCCTTGACTTACAAGTTTAATTCGTTCTGAGACCGAGTTCATTAAGAAGCTCGTTAACTCAAATTACTCTATCAACTCAATGCAAAAAAATGGCGGAGAGACAGCTGGTATCTCAAAAAACTCGTTAGTCGGGACACTCGTAAGTCAAGGCCCCACTGTAATAGACAAACATGGTAAGTAGCTCAGTGAGCGTTAACCTATGAACCAGGAGGTCAGGGTTCGCTTTTGTCAGGGCACAAGCACGGGTTGCGGGATCCATCCCCAATGTGGGGTGTGCAAGAGGCAGCCGATCAATGTTTCTCTCTCAGATCTGACGGCAGAACAACCGGTCGTTATGATGCACACTGACCACCAGGGGGCAGATGCTCAACGAAGGAGCTGCCCCTGGTGGTCAGTGCGCTCCCACAGCAGGAGCACTGCTCAGCCAGAAGTGGGGCTCACGGCTGTCGAGTGCAGTGGCGGTGGCCGGAGCCTCTCCCGCCTCCGTGGCAGTGCTAAGGAGCGGCAAGCCAAGTGATAAGGAGTGAGCAGGTGGGTGGTTAGAAGCAAGGGGTTCCAGATTGTGAGAGGGCGCAGGCCAGGCTGAGAGACCTCCCCGCTAACCCCCGCACAAATTTCATGCATCAGGCCTCTAGTAAAGATATAATAGATAATATATAATGGCCTAAAGAGAGCATGAACAAAAACTTCATAAATGCGAGAATCAGGAAAATCCAAGCTTTTAAATTTAAGTTTTGTATAAGCCAATAGGAACAATCAGTCCAACAGCAGTAATAAACATTTTTGAGTACCTAATACATGCCAGAAACCATGCTAAGTGCTTTACCTTCATTATCATATCTAATCTCCACAACTACTCTATGAGTGAGGTATTAGTATTATTATTCCAATTTAACACATAATAAATCAAAAGCTTAGAAAGATTGAGTCTGTGCTCTTTAGCACTGTGGCCTCTCTGGAATATATTTATTCAAAAGAATATAAAGTTCTTAATAACTCAATGCTTACATTTTTAGGGAAGAAATAAATATAGAATTATGATTTATGATTTTACAGAAATAAAAAAGAAACCAAGGCAAAGAATTATGAGAAGAGACCTAAAGTCAAAGAATGTACAGTAAAAGTAGAAGAACTTCAGGAAAATAAAACACAGTAATCAGATCAAATGACCCCAAATTGTGACAATGCTAGTCTACTAATAACAGATACAGATGTACGTTAGTCACAGATGGCATTAAAGACTAAAAATATTGCTAATTCTTTTGGATTAAATAGTGGCCTATAGAAAAAAAATCCCATGTTATGAAAGCAGTAGCTTTATAGTAGAGAAAAATGAACGTGTTTGAGGCTGATTTAGTACAGTAAAAATCAGATTATCTGGCACATTTTTATCCAAAATTCTCCAGAAATGGTTATTTTAAATATTCTTCCAATACAGGTCTTCCCTCCAGATATAAGATTGATACTACTGCAAGCTGAAACTGATATAGAACTTCTAAAAGGACTCTTGCCTGGCCAGCATGGCTCAGTGGTTGAGCATTGACAGATGAACTGGTCAGGGCACATGCCGGGTTGCAGGCTTGATCCCCAGTGAGGGGCATGTAAGAGCAGCCGATCAATGACTCTTTCTCATCATTGATGTTTCTATCTCTCTCTCCCTCTCCCTTCCTCTCTGAAATCAATAAAAATATATTTAAAAAATTAAAAAATAAAAGGACTCTCTCCACATCAGCATGGCAAAGACTTAAAAGACTCAAAATTGGTAAAGATGTGGAAAAACAAGAATTCCCATTCATTGCTGAAGACAACATACTTTGGAACACATTTTCTGAGGATAATCCTATCTAATAAAAGACAAACAGGGTAACTGATCATACCTTCGCTACACTTCCCATTGGCTAATCAGGGCAATATGCAAATTAACTGTCAAGAAAGATGGCGGTTAACTGCCAACAAAGATGACGGTTAATTTGCATACGTAGGCACAATGATGGGAGGTGAAAGGGGAAGGACGGAAGAACGGTGATCGGAAACCCAGGTGGCAGGCAAGAGCCGGGTGGCAGCCGCCTTTGCCCTGCCCCCGAGCCCTGGATCGGAGAACCGGGGCCGCCTTTGTCCACCCCCCAGCCAGTTATCGTGATCGGAAAGCTGGGCCACAGGCAAGGTGGCACCCCAGGACCCAGGAGCCACCTTGCCTGCGGCCGTGATCTTGATCGGAAAGCCAGGCTGGAGGCAAGGCGGCCCCCTGGAACCCAGGAGCCCGCGAGGTCTCCAGGTGAAGCAGCGATCAAGCTATGAGGGGGAGGGGAGAGGGCAGAAGGAGCTACAGGAGCAGCTCTGGCCGGAGACTGAAGACACCTGCCGGAGCAAAGAGCAAAAAGCAAAGACTGAAGGCTCCAGCCACAGCGAAGACTGTGTCCAGAGCGAAGATGGAAGGCGGTGGCCAGAGTTAAGGTTTGGGTCCCGGGTGCCAGAGGAAAACGTGCCAGCAGCCAGGGGAAAGGAAAGCCTATTGCACAAATCTTTTCGTGCAACAGGCCTCTAGCCTATATATAAAAGCCTAAGCAACCAGCCAACCAGCCAACTGGCTGACTGGCCGACCAACAAGTAGCTATGGTGCACACTGATCACCAGGGGGCAGATGCTCAAACACAGGAGCTGTCAAGCTGCGTTCACTTGGGAACCAGACAGGAAGGAGTCCGATTCCGGGGTGTGTCACCGAGAACCACCTTCTCACAATCTGAGACCCCTCGGGATGTTGGAGAGCCAGTTTTGGCCCGATCCCCACAGGCCAGGCCGAGGGACCCCTCCAGTGCAGAAATCCATGCACCAGGCCTCTAGTTTGATAATTTATAACAAAATATTTTAAACAGATCTTCCTTTGGCTTAATACTTTCAGAAATAACTGGACAAATGGACAAAGAAGTATATGTAAAGTTGTTGATTGCAGTGTTTTAAATTATGAAAAACTGGAGTCAACTTTAAAGATAATCAATAGGGAAGTGGTTAAAAAAAACTTCTACAATCATACAACAAAATACTATGTAGCTAAGGTAAGGTAAACTTATATAGTAACTAGAGGCCCAGTGCATGACTTTGTGCACCAGCGGGGTCCCTCAGCCTGGCCTGCGAGATCAGGCTGAAACCGGCTCTCCAACATCCCCCGAAGGGTCCCAGATTGCGAGAGGGCGCAGGCCAGGCTGAAGGACCCCACCGGTGCACGACTGGGGCCGGGGAGGAATGCAGGAGGTTGGCCAGCTGAGGAGGAACTGCATGGGGGCTCCAGGGCCGTCTCCTCAGTCCTGATCAGCCAGACCCCAACAGCAAGGTAACCTACCGGTTGGAGTGTCTTCCCCCCGGTGGTCAGTGCACATCATAGTGACTGGTCGACCAGTCGACTATCTGCCCCCTGGTGGTCAGTGCACATCATAGGAGCGGTTGAGCAGCCTTAGCATATCATTAGCATATTAAACTTTGATTGGTTGAAAGGACACTAGATGACTGGACACTTAGCATATTAGGCTTTTATTATATAGGATATAGATGGAAAGATATTTGCAATATATTAAGTGAACAAAATATTGCTTTGCATAATAGCATGCATAATGTGATTTTACTTTAAAACATGTTTATGTATGCATAGAATAAGTTTGGAAAAATATGTACAGCAAACTCAACAATAATCATTTCTGAGTAATAGATAATATAACTTTACATTTTGATGATTTATAATTTTTTTACAGCAAGCATATAACTTAAAGTTGTAAAATGTATTTATTATCAAAGGTCAGACATGCCTCTATACCTGCTAAGTAAAAAAGAATTTACAAAGTTATAGAGTAAAGTATGCCCTTAGCCCCCCAAAAATCTTAGCTCTAGAAATAACCACTGTTAATATTTTGGTCCTTTCAGTATTTTTCTTCATAGATATAAATACTCATATATAATTTTTACTTTTCTCAAAAGTGGAATCCATTAAATATATTATTATACAACGAATTTTTTTACTTAATCATATATATGGATTTTTTAGTTTCATGTGAGTTTGCAAATGCTTTTATTAAATACTGCATAGTTTTTTGTGTTATTTGCATTGCTTTTAAAATATTTTTTATAATTTTTTTTAATATGTCCTTTTTTATTGACCTGAGAAAGGAAGGGAGAGGGAGAGAAACAGAAACATCGATGTGAGAGGGTCACTTTGATTGGCCGCCTCCTGCATGATCAAGCCCAAAACCCACGGATGTGCCTGACTGGAAATTGAACCAGCTGTGACCACTCGGTGTATGGGACAATACTCAACCAACTGAACCACATCAGCCAGGGTTGCATTATTTTTTTAATCAGAAAAGATAGGATATTTTTGTTAAAAACAAACAAAAACCTAAGGAACTATGGCAACTCGTTAGTTTTGAGTGCCCCCTAGTGGGGGTTCTTCATGGATATTAACAGAATGCATAAAATTACGTACAAATTAATGAGAAAAAATAATTCAAAGACAGGATACTATGCTTTTCAGTACATGGCAAAAAAATCTAATAGCTCAAAAGAAAAGATGTAAGTTTTGAAATTATTTTATCAAGGAATTCTTTATTTTCTTATGATGTATTACAGGCATGTGCTAAGGACTCTGGGTAAAGATAAGAAAACCAAGTTAAGCAGTTTGAACTCCCATCTCCCTCACATATAAGTGTCTATATTCGTGTCAGTGGTGGAATAGGGTTGCAGAATGGGAAGTGCTGGCAAACGCAATAAAAAAAAGTTTTTAACTCCTTTTTATCGCTTCACTTTTGAACTTACCTTTACCTTTCTCCTCACATTTCAAATCTAAGAGTTACTTCCACCTCCAAACATCTTGGCTCTTTACAATATGTCATTTTCCTATCCCTCTGAGTCTGTGATTATACATTATGTAATAATCAAAGACTCAAATTAAAAGAAAAATGGGAATGTTGGAAGAGCTTACCTAAAACACATCAAGTATATTTAGACCAAGAAAACACTGCAATTACCAAAGTCCATTTTTAAAATATGGCATCTTAATTATGCTTATTCTTTTCCAGGAAAACCAATAAACAACACTTATGACTGGAATTAATTTTTTATAATAACCAAGCCAAAACAAAACTACATTTTAAACTACGTGTACATTAATATGTCCTTTTTTATTGACCTGATAAATTCTATTCTGCTACTTGTAGGCATTAATATTTGGTACAATCTTAACTATTATAGAATTCTCTTAACAAATTATACTTACAGCTAATCTGTGATTATTTGCAAGGCTGATCATTTGCTGGGCTAGGCCATTTAGTAATCGAGTTCGAAGGGATAAGTCATCGAAGTCATGACGAAAAGGAAAAGCAATACCATCCACTATCACTAATCGAACCTAAATACAGAAGAAATAATGATATTAGGTTTGGTATTAAAAATAAAATTGATATTAAAAAATCACAGCCCATTGTATAAAAAAAACCCCTTAATGCCCTAGCTGGTTTGACTCAGTGGATAGAGCGTCGGCCTGCGGCCTCAAGGGTCCCAGGTTCGATTCCAGTCAAGGGCATGTACCTTGGTTCCAGGCACATACCCAGTAGAGCGTGTGCAGGAGGCATAGGATTTAATAATTTTTTAAAAATAAATAAATAAATAAAAACCCTTAAAATCCAGTTTTATTCCCAACTTTGCAAAGGCTTTATTTTGGATATATCTATTCATCCAATGCTTTTTATTTATTTATTTATTTACTTTTTAGTCCTCACCCGAGGATATTTTTCCATTGATTTTAGAGAGAGTGGAAGAGAGAGGGAAAGACAAAGAGAAATATTAATGTGAAAGAAACACATTGATTGGTTGCCCCCTGCACGCACCCTGACTAGGACTAAGGCCAGGGCCAGGGCCATTGCCAGGGAGGAGCCTGCAACAGAGGTACATGCCTTTGACCAAAATCAAACCCAGGACCCTTTGATCCACAGGCCGACCAAACCAGCTAGGACATCCAATGCTTTTTTTAAAAATGTTTGTATTGCCGAGACCGGTTTGGCTCAGTGGATAGAGTGTTACTTCCATGTTCTAGCTACTGTAAATAATCCTGCTGTGAACATAAATGTATGAATGCATAAATGTCTCTTCAAGACCCTGCTTTCAATTCTTTTGGTTATATACCCAGAAGTGGAATTGCTGTATTATATGGTAGTTCTATTTTCAATTTTTTGAGGAACTCACATACTGTTTTCTACTACAATTATACCATTTTACTTTCCCACCAACAGCAAAAAAGTACCTTCTTAAAATGAAATATGCAGCTGAAAAAAGAATAAGGTCTACCGGTAGGTAATGATACAGAAAGATACACAAAACACTAAGCCAAAATGGAAGGTGCAGAACAATACAGTATAATCCCATGAACAAATGTTAAAAATGGGGAACTAGATATTATAATACGTATAAAAAATTTTTGAGAAGACACACAAGAAACTATTAATAGTAGTCAACTTTGGAGAGAGGTACTAGGAAGCAATAGCAGAAGGGAAATGTTATTTTTCATTTTATACCACTCTATACAGTTTGTTTGATAGGAGCTATTCCACCATTACTAGAGGTGGAACCTCTATTTATAATATTTCAATTTCTTACTTTAGGCATAGTATTAATATATACATGCTAAGTAAATGTAAACATAAATAAATTATAGGGCAAGGAATAAATAAATTTTCTGAATTGGCTTAACCAGACACTTCCTAAGAAATATTAGTTACATTGGTAAATTATATTTCAGTAGCTTGAGCCATACCTTTGAATGTTCTGAAAGGAATTCTGAAAGTAGATAAACTTGTGCCAGTAGCTCTGTGTAGTCATGACAACGAAAATAATAAATATGGGAAAGAATGTTTTCAAGAGTGAAATTCTCCAAAGCCTTTGGGTGTGCTGAAATAAACAACAAAACAATCTTAAAGTAATTAGTTACCTGTTTTGATATATTGGTGACTAAAGAAAAACAATACCTTTGAATAACAAAATTCTTCACTGTGAACAAAACTCTTGACTTTATCTGAAAGATGACAAAATTTTAGCAAAATCACTATAAACTATCATTTCATAATTCCTGTCCTCTTCTTTCATCCTTTCCACCTTTTCCTTACATACTAGGCCAGTGATGGCGAACCTTTTGAGCTCAGTGTGTCAGCATTTTGAAAAACCCTAACTTAACTCTGGTGCCATGTCACATATAGAAATTTTTTGATATTTGCAGCCATAGTAAAACAAAGATTTATATTTCTGATATTTATTTTATATATTCATATATTCAAATGCCATTTAACAAAGAAAAATCAACCAAAAAAATGAGTTCGCGTGTCATCTCTGACACGCGTGTCATAGGTTCGCCATCACTGTACTAGGCTATCTAGAAACTGTTTATACACATATACAACTAGTTTTTAATGCCTGTCTTTTCATATTTCTAGTTACTGGCTTCCACTCAATAGAAGTAACATACTGGAATTTCTCTTTCTTGTTTTTTTTTTCCATAGGATTACAAACTAACAGTTAAAAGGAAAAATGTTCAAAAGAAGTATTTTCCCCCCTTAAATGATATAGTGTAACTTGGTAATTTAAATAGAACCAATGATATAAAATGAAATTCCCTACTTAGATTGGATTTAAAAAATAAGCAGTTTGGAAACCAGAAACACCAATCAGAAAGGATATATGCACCCCTATGTTCATAGCAGCACAATTTACAATAGCTAAGATATGGAAACAGCCTAAGTGCCCATCAGCAGATGAGTGGATTAGAAAACTGTGGTACAGAAGAGGAACCAAGATGGTAGCATAGGTAAACACCTGTACTTGCTGCCTCTCACAAGCACATCAAAATTACAACTAAAAGACAGAACAATTATCATCCAGAACCTCAGGAAAGCTGGCTGAGTGGAAGTTCTACAACTAAAGAGGTAAAGAAGAAAGCGCACTGAGACTGGTAGGAGGTGTGGAGGCACTGAACGGGCTGGCATCCAGGTGCACTGCTTTTTTAATCGGGAGGTAGATACAAACTCCCACTTGTTCTGAACTCCAGTTCCAGGAGAGACTCAGGGGGACCCAGACACATACAGGGAGAAACTGGACTGTCTGGCATCAGGACAGGAACGTGAGGGAGGCTTTCTTTCAGACAGAGGTGCGGAGGTGTGCACAGTGGTCACTGTTCTTGCCTGGGAGAATCTCTAGTGCAGGGCTGCCTGGCAGCCATTGCTGTTTGCTCTGCACCGGTGATTCCCTGAGACCCAGCCCACCCAATTTACAACCCCACCCAAACTGTGTGCAGCAGCTTTTGCATATGAATGGCCTGTCCTTTCTCAGCCTAAAACCTGTCAAATAGGCAGCAGCTGGGGGTGCCAGAAAAAGAGAGAGAGCAAGATATTGAAAACCTATTTTAAGAAATAATGACAGAAAACTTCCCCTACCTGGTGAAAGAAATAGACTTACAAGTCCAGGAAGCACAGAGAACCCCAACCAAAAGGAATCCAAAGAGGACCACAACTGGTGAATGTAATAGAATCAGGGGCAAGGAAAGGGAGCGACTGACAATTCTCGGGGGGGCGGGGAGGTAAGAGGATGTGGGGGGTGAAGGAAGAGATTGGACAAAGAGCTTATACCTATGGACGAGGACAGTGCGGGGACGAGGGCCTGGGGTGGGGTAGGAACCAGGTGGAGGGGAGCTATGGGGGGAAAAAGAGGAACATCTGTAATAATCTGAACAATAAAGATTTTTTTAAAAAACCCAAAAACTGTAGTAAGTTTACATAATGGAATACTATGCTGCTATAAAAAAGAAGGAACTTTTTCCGCTTGCAACAGCATGGATGGAGCTGGAGAGCATTATGGTAAGCAAAATAAGCCAGTCGGAGAAAGATAAGTATCACATGATCTCACTCATATGTGGGATATAATGATCAACATAAACTGATGAACAAATATAGATCCAGAGACAAAGTAGTACTAAACATACCACCCAACCTCAGAGAGAAGGCAGGGTAGGGGAGGGTTAGAGATCAACCAAAGGACTTGTATGCATGCATATTAGCATTACCAATGGACACAGACACTGGGGTGGTGGAGGCTTTCCTTTGGGAGTGGGAGTGGCTGGGGGGGAGGGTCAATCGTGGGAAAAAAGGAGACGTAATACTTTAAACAATAAAAAAAAGGAAAAGAAAAAATAAATAAGCAGTTTGGCTTTGTACATATTTCAGAGAAAAACCACTTAAAAAGTGTTGCATTTTAAAATGTACTTACATTTTAACATTGAAAAATAAACCCCAAGAAATTAAATTTCAGAAAACATTGCCTATTACAAATATATTAAATTTTTACTTGATTTTTATTATTGTTGTTTTGTGTGATTTTTTTGTCTTTTTTTTCTTCTTCTTAAATTGATTTTTAGAGAGAGAAGAGAGAGGGGGAGGGGGAGTGAGAGAGAGATAAACATCAATAGGCTGCCTCCTGCAAGTCCCCCACCAAGGATCGAGCCTGCAACCTGGGCATGTGCCCTAACAGTCCAGTGCATAAAAGAACACTCAACCAACTAGCCACAACAGCCAGGGCCAAGTATACATTTTAAAAGTTCATTTTTAACCAAAAAAATGACACCTTAATCATATACCACTCATTACAAACTTTATATCCCAGTTTTATACCAATAATATTTAGAATAAGATTTTAAGACGCTATTACAGCCCTGGTGGGGTGACTCCATTGGTTGGAGTATCATCCCCTACACCAAAAAGTGAGACTCCGAATAGGGCACATACCTAGGTGTCAGGTTCGATCCCCAGTTGCGGTGTATACAGGAGGCAGCCAATCAATGTTTCTCTCTCACATCAATGTTTCTCTCTCTTTCTCTTCATATCCTCAGATGATAATAAAACAAAACAAAACACTATTACAAATATACATTGTGTCTACGGCCATGCCACCCTGAATACACCCGTTCTTATCTGATGTCACAAATATTTATTGTGACATGGGTAGCTTTAAGGATTTTTAGCAAATATACTGGTCATTAGTTAAAGAGGACACCTAGCACTTACATTAAAATTAAAATATACAGCCCGGCTGGCGTGGCTCAGTGGTTGAGCGTCCATCTACGAACCAGGAGGTCATGGTTCGATTCCCAGTCAGGGCACATGCCGGGGTTGCAGGCTCGATTCCCAGTGTGGGGTGTGCAGGAGGCAGCTTATCAATGAATCTCTCTTATCAGTGATGTTTCAAACTCTCTCTCCATCTCCCTTCATCTCTGAAATCAATAAAAATATATATTTTTTTAAATCCTGCTGATTACAAACATTTAAAGGAAATACAAGCATATATGAAAAGCATTGTTTTTTGAAACATCTAGAGAAAAGACTAAAGACTGTACATCCAAAGAATAAGATAAAACAAAGCAAATTTTTTAAAAAGTCAAACCAGAAACCATTTAATTTTATAAGAAACTGAAAGGATGTGAACTTGAACATAAATTACCTTTACATTTTTAAAAAAGCTTCCTTTCCACATTATAAGTACAAAAAACTTCCAAACACTTTAGCAATACAATTAACATAGTCATGAAGTCATTTACATACTACTCATAGCCCCATAGGTCAATCAGCTTAATGTTCCAAATACTTCCAAACATAGTTTTTGTTTTTGGAAAAACCAGTATGAAAGTCAAAACACTAAATGCACTGAATATAGTGAGTGCGTTGAGACAATACTTATAGTAAAGTTCCAATAAAATTAGTTTACACCTAGTAGGTCAAAGTATGATTTGAAGTCATACACTGAAATACATACACAAATTTTGCCTTAGAGCTCCTGCAGTGAGGGCCATAAAAGGGGAAGAACAGGCCAATTCAGGTTGTGGCATTTCTAATTTTTAAGAAGGCTATGAGAATTTAACACCAGTACATTATCAAGTCATTAAGCTTCACTTTCCAAAACGGTCTCTTGCTAAGACTTCAGATGAGTACAAATGCAAATTTCTTTTACTATACAGAAAAAAGAAAATCACTTGCTAACTTACCCTCTTCCATACTTGTTCCTGCTATAAGCTGAAGGTGCTGAATGCAGGCAGTCGCAAGGTCTATCACTCTATCAACCATAAAACTTCCCTCTGTATCAATAAAAACTGCTTCGCCTTCCACTCCTCCAAAACATTCTGGTATCTGCACATCTACTGCCAACTGCATACTATCAAGAGAAAGAAGTCAAACAAATCATTATAATGATCTTCTAACATAGTGTCTTTCAAACTCCAGATCACGAAATGTTTTATAAATGCAAATATACATCCCAGACAAGAGAGATGGCTGCTTCGCCATGGCTCCAAATACAGGATGGAGCTAAAGTAGAATTACAATTGGGAGTACAAGAAAGTTTGTTCTTGTATTATTATTTACTAGAGGCTGATGCATGAAATTCGTGTACTCGGGGCAGGGGAGAGGGGTCCCTCAGCCCAGCCTACACCTTCTTGCAGTCAGGAGCCCTGGAGAATGTCTGACTGACAACTTAGCGCTGCAGCAGAGGTGGGAGACACTCCCGCCACTGCCGCTGCGCTCGCCAGCAGTGAGCCTGGCTTCTGGCTGAGTGGCACTCCCCCTGTGGGAGAGGCAATGAGTGTCTGCCCCCTAGTGGTCAGTGCTCATCTTGAGTGTCTGCCCCGTAGTGGTCAGTGCTCATCTAGCGACCAGTCATTCTGCCATTTGGTCAATTTGCATATTAGCCTTTCATTATATTGATTATATTATTTTCCATACAAACTATTGTAAACCTACTATTTTTATTATTAAAAGTTTTATCTTGTATTATTTATTATACTAGAGGCCTATTGCACGAAAAGATTCGTGCAATAGGCCTTCCCTTCCCCTGGTTGCCAGCACAGGTTTTCCTCCGGCACCCAGGACCCAGGCCTTCGCTCCGGCTGGAGGCGCCTCCAAGCCTCTCGTGGCTCCAGGGGCTGGAGCTGCCTTCAGTCTTCCGAGCTGCCTTCAGTCTTCCGCTCTGCCACTTCGCCCCTATGTATGCAAATTAACTGCCACCTTTGTTGGCGGTTAATTTTCATATCTTGCTGATTAGCCAATGGGAGACGTAGCGAAGGCATGGTCAATTTCAATCTTTGTCTATTATTAGATAGGATTATTTTCCATAAAAACTACTGTGAGCCCCACCCCGTATATGTGAATCAATTGATGCTTGGATTAGGAAAAGGGTGTGCCCATAAAATCATGATTAAGGAATTTTAGTGGTTATTTAGGCCTCTGGAAATGGAACCCTTTCTTACTATATATAAATCTACTTTTTTAAGTCTCAGATTTTTTTTTAAGTAAGCTTTTATTGATTTTGAGAGAGAAGGACAGAGAGAAACACTGATGAGAAAGGAACTTCATTGATCGGGTGCCTCCTGCATGCACCCGCACAACCTGGGCATATGTCCTGACCAGGAATCCAACTGGCAATTTCTTGGTTCCTAAGTCAACGCTCAACCACTGAGCCACAGCGACCAGGCTCTACTTTCAAACGTTTGATTTTCAAATATAGTCTCTGAAAGTAGGAGACTGCTTTCTTATCCTAACGACTACATAACAGTGTTGTAAAAGAAACACTTTTTATATCAAAAGAAACATATCAATTTATCAAAATGGAATGCTAAAGTAACACAAATATTAAGTTGGTTTTTGTTTGATGCATGTACGCAAACACAAAAATTTGTGAATACATACATTTCTTTTTCGGTCTGACTATAGACCCATAGCACAATACTCTATTACTTACATAAAGTGCTAAGCCCACCCTTAAGAAGGGAACATTTTAGTTTACCATAACTGTGTTTTTCCAACACCTGGTGCACCACAAATTTCTGTTGTTTTGGTTAAGGGTACACCACCCCCAAGAATATTATCGAGTGCTGAACAGAAGGTAATTATAAAGTTCTGGGTATGCTCCTGCTCAAGAAGATCCAATGCTGTACATGTCTTGCCTGACTCAGCGTGTCTTGGTTTATCTGTGAGACACTCTCTTCTTATAATTTGCAGAGCTTCTAAGGCTTCCTCTTTAGATATCCCAACTTCTGAAAGTAGAGTAAGAAAAAACACACAGATTTTTGAGAGATTTGAAACAGCATATTATGCTACTTGGTTTTCTTTATTAATTTTAATTTTTAGGTAGCAAGAGTGATGCCAAGAATAGAGAAACATAAAAATGTAACATTCCGCCCTGACTGGTCTGGCTCAGTGGATAGAGCGTCGGCCTGTGGACTGAAGGGTCCCGGGTTCGATTCCGGTCAAGGGCATGTACCTTGGTTGCGGGCACATCCCCAGTGGGGGTTGTGCAGGAGGCAGCTGGTCGATATTTCTCTCTCATCAACGTTTCTAACCCTCTATCTCTCTCCCTTCCTCTGTAAAAAATGAATAAAATATTTTTTTAAAAAATGTAACACTCCATGAACTATTTAACCTTTCAAGTTAATAATTGGATTGATGTTTTCTCAGTCCTCACATACTTAAAAAATTTATTACCTCAGAAACAGAATTGAGCCCTGGCTGATTTGGCTCAGTGGCGAGAACACTGGCCTAGGAACTGAAAGGATCCTGGGTTTGATTCCTGGTCAGGGCACATGCCCAGGTTGCAGGCTCCGTCCCCAGTGGGGGATGTGCAGGAGGCAGCCGATCCATGATTCTCTCTCATCATTGATGTTTCTATCTTTCTCTCCCTCTCCCTTCCTCTCTGAAATCAATTAAAAGTATATATATAAAAATAAAATAACAGAATTGAAAAAACTTAAACCTCTAAAGCATTTCTAAGTATCTACAAAATTTCTCAGGACGTAGAATTAAAATGTACTAGCAGTCAATCCTTTTATCTCATTTGGTCTTATGAAGCCATAATTATCTTACTCTCATAAGTATACAAATCATTTTTCAGAAGAAAGTTAAAATGGCCTCCTTAATTGCCTAAAACAAAAATCAACTTTAAAAGAAGTGCATGGCCCTAGCTGGTTTGGCTCAATGAATAGAGAGAGCATCGGCCTGTGAACAGAAAGGTCCTGGGTTCGATTCCAGTCAAAGGCACATACCCGGGTTTCGGGTTCAGTCTCCAGTGGGGGAGTGCAGGAGGCAGCCAATCAATGATTCTCTCTCATCACTGATGTTTTTCTCTCTCTCTCTCTCCCTCTCCCTTCCTCTCTGAAAGCAATAAAAATATATTATAAAAATAAAAGAAGTGCATGTGGCCCTGGCTGGTATGCCTCAATTGCTTGAAGTGTCCTCCTGCTCACTAAAAGGTGTTAGATTCAACCTCTGGTCCAAGTACACGTACAAGAGGCAACTGATCAATATTTCTTTCACATCAATGTTTCTCTCTCTCTTTCTCTCTCTCTCTCCCTTCCTCTCTAAAATCAATTTTAAAAAAAAGAATTTGCTTTTTAAAAAAGACAGCATTTTATTCATAATAAAAACTTTTCATGGGAACACTGGCATAAAAAATTCATGTATCATTCTATTTAATGAGAATAACAATTTTATGCACAAATATCTTAAACAATGTACTTACACTTTCCTTAACTACACACTTTCATTCCTGTCTGATAATATGGCCTAAGAAGATAAAACAGTAATTACAAAACAGGCTGCTGCCCTGGCCGATGTGGCTCACATGGCCGGCCCTCATTCCCTGCAAGGAAGGTTAGTGCCTAACTTGTGGGTTCAATCCCTGGTAGAAGGTGTGCAGGAGACAGCAGATTGATATTTCTCTCTCATCAATGTTTTTCTCTCCCTTCCTCTCTAAAATCAATAAAAACATATTTATAAAACAAACAAATAAACAAGCTGAGGGGAGAAATAATTGTGAGGATATCACTTAAGAGTTTGATATATCAGTGCTTGATTTGGTAAGGATATAAAATATACATTTGGTGCTAACGAAACACAACAATGATAAGGCAAGGAAAATCCTATCCAATTTAAGAGCTTGGACTCTGGAGTCAAATTACTTGGATTTGCGAAGCCTGGCCGCACCACTATGTAGTCGCCGTGTTTGGGCAAGTTACTTTTTTGCGTCTCAGATTTTTTCTTCTTCTACGAAATGGATATGAGACAATACATGTAAAAAGCTTGGTAGAAAACCAGGCCATCCAAAATGCTCAATAATTGTTAGCTTTTTAAAAAAATACATTTTTATTGATTTCAGAGAGGAAAGGAGAGGCAGAGTCAGAAACATCAATGATGAGAGGGAATCATCCATCGGCGGCCTCCTGCATGCCCCACCCTGGGGATCAAGCCCTCAACCCAGGCATGTGTCCTAGACCGGAGTCGAACCCAGAACCCTTCAGCCCGCAGGCTGATGCTCTATCCACTGAGCCAAACCGGTTAGGGCCCTTCACAGTTATTTGTACAAAATTAACTGCTTGTATAATTAGTTCCCTTCCATCACCTGCCACCATGC